>NW_009231203.1:20674-24853 GCF_000690835.1 Fulmarus glacialis | reverse complement strand
TGATTCTATGATTCTATGATTCTGTATATAAAATGGTCTAATATGTGACCACCTGAAATGGAAGAACTCTGACAGTGATTTAACCTGCATTTGAGCATCATGAAATCTTCAATATATTCTTCCCCAGTATCACACTATTAGGTACAGAGGCATTATTAGCCCATGCCTACAAATAAGAGATAGAGAAATTATGATTGTGAAAGTATGTCCTGAAGGTCTCACGAGAAATATTCAGCATAAAAATGAGTCAGCATAAAATGATTACCTACATCAGTTTAACACTATAAACCCAAGCACTGACACATCTTTTTTTCTGCAGTATGGATAGAGAAGTGTGGGTGTCTATCACTGTCTGTTTCTCCCAGGATTTTACTATCAAAGAAATATGAAATCTGAGCAAATTATTCCATATGTTAAACACTCTTCAGAAGGGAGCTCAGAAGGGAAGAATTTGCAATGGAAACAAACAGCTCTACGTGGTCCTAAACCACAATACATTGTCTTGCATGTTGTGGTGGTACATTCCCCCGCTTCTCCTGGGTTGCTTGCTGATCTCAGAAATTCCCATGAAACCTCGGCCTTAGTGCACTGAGTCTCATGGTTGAGCGCTCCTTGACCATATCAGAAACTCTGCATGGCTGGGGCGGGGAATGTACTCCCACTGCCTGGCCCAGGTGCCATCTTATCTGAGTTGTAGCTCAATTGAAACAACACTGAAACCTTCGGAATTTTAGTCACTACCACCTCAGATGGAGATTTACAGATGACTAAAGTCAATCATCTTGCGACCCTATAAACAGCGGTCCCAAGTGAGACCCTTTGAGCTCTCCTGGACCACAGCGGGCTGCACCCAGAATCTCCCTCCGAGATGAATGCTCCTCAGAGTTTGCAAACTCTTGAGTTTACGATATTCGAAGGACTGTTGCTGGCTGGCACGGGACTTGTTCTGCAATTCTCCTCGAGGCTCAATCCTTTGCCCGTTGAGAGATGCCAAGACATTTTTTGTCAGTATTTCACTGAATTTGAGGGGGATTTTTAACAAGTATATCTTTGTATATTTATCTATCTTTGCATCTCTGTGTGTGTGTGTGTGTGTGAATTGATGGAAGTATCTGCTAGCAAATATAGTCTGCTAAAATCTTATGACCTATCTTAAGATTGTGAATGAACCTTAGACTGCTGCTAAACACATATAATCCCTTAGACATATACTGCTGATCAAGTCTAGGACCAGGGGTAGATCTAGCAGGGCCTACTCTGAACTTTGTGACTCAATGGGAGGGTCTCCTTACCCTTTTGTATCAGACATAAACCGTTGTCCATATAATCCCTTAGACATATACTGCTGATCAAGTCTGAGACTAAGATTAGATCCAGCTGGGTCTTCTCTGAACCTCACGACTCAATGGGAGGGTGTCCCTTACCCTTTTCATCCTCGGCCTCTGTATAAATCATCCCAACTCAATTCTAACATGATACCCTGGTTTTGATAGAGTTAATTGTCTTGCTAATAGCTGGTATAGTGGTGTGTTTTGGATTTAGTATGAGAATAATGTTGATAACACACTGATGTTTTAGTTGTTGCTCAGTAGTGTTTTCTCAAGTCAAGGACTTTTCAGCTTCCCGTGCTCTTTTCCTTTGCACGCTTCATCCGTGTAGTAAGTGATAGAGTGAACCTTGCCATCGAACTCTGTTAAGTCACACTTTTATAAATTTCTATTAAAATCACTTTCTGCTAATAACTTCGACAGTGATTCTTTGAGCGGCCTCTAAACCACTCATTCGCGATACAGGTATAGGAGTTAAATCCAAATGAGCCTGTACTATGCTGGACAGGATACACTTGTGTGTGTTTCACACTGCGTAAGGAAATGCATTTTCCACTATGCTACTTATATATATATTTTAACTTGAATTCTGGAGGGGTAACACTGTATATGTGCATTTATTTATCACTTTTACATGAGATCTTTTGTGGGTGTTGTTCCAAATCAGGTATGAATTTTAAACCAATTTAAAATGTTTCTTTCATAAACATTTTCTGATTCATCGCTGAATAAACTTGCCATGCACAGAGAATTGAGACTTTTGGCAAGAAAGCATATATTATACTAGACTGAAAAATGTACTAGCGAAAGAGCTTATATTAACTTTATATATATATCTCTAAGAGAGCTCCTTTGATCATGTTATCAGGTAACCTGGAAGAGAAAGTCTGTGATGCAAACAGTTACAATACCTTTAATTACAATTTTGTGGGGTTTGTCACCTCTGTGGCAGATGTGTTGCTTGGTGGGTGAGATTTTCTTCACACCATGATATGTGCTTCCACAGCACTCTTCTCTATTAACTTAATTAAGAAATTACCATCAGAGAGGCAGTGTCTATTAAACATTTATTTAAATAGACAAAGAGAGTGTCTGACCTGTTGTTTTTTCTGTAGGTGCTATTGAAAAATGAGCATCTCTTATAGAAATTATAGGGAGAGCAAAAGCAGAGGCAACAGAGGTGGGATAGTTATATTATCAGAATACAAGTCTTGTATTGTTTACTCTTACTCATTAATGGAAGACGATATTTGGCTTTGAGTAAAATATCTTTATTTTTTCCTGGCACAAGTGTTTCTTGTTTATTTCAATACAACACATACATTTTAATTGGATTATAAAAAATAGGTGCTTCACTAAGGATAACAGATTTTTTAATTGTCCTTTGACATCACTGATATTTGGCATCATGGTATCAAATGTGATTAGAGGAATATAACTTATTTCTGCAGCAATCAAATTAATGAAGCCTGCTTTTGTATAGATGTGTGTCACATGCCTCTTTCCTTCCTTTCTTCCCAGTGCTCCATTTGCAAAACTCTCCCATATCACTTCCCACCTTGACTGGGCAACTGGAAGAATGTCCTCCCAGTGACAGAGAGCATTGACTGTGCAGGCTGACCTCCTGCACTTATCAGCCTCAGGCAGGTGCTGCCTCTCATACTGGATAGTCCCTTCTCCTTCCAGAAAAGAATAATTTAAAAGGCTGGTCATAGAATACATCTAATCTTCTTGTCTTTGAGATCTCCACCTATCTGCCAAGCTCAGTTGAATTTATACAACTAGTTTTAAAGGTATCTAGGATGGGATGGCAGAGACAGTTGGAGAGCCAGCAAAATTATATATACTTTGTTTACTTTAAAAAACAGGCTAAGGATCTTAAAATAAAAACCTCACATAGAATGAACTTTATCTTCTGAAGTGAAAATGTTACCTAGTCTTAAAAAATAGTGTTTTATTAACAATTGTGGTGGTGGATTGACCTTGGCTGGATGCCAGGTGCCCACCAAGCTGCTCTATCACTCCCCCTCTTCAACAGGACAGGGGGACAAAAAATCATAAAAAGCTCATGGTTGAGATGAAGATAGAGAGATTATTTACCAATTACTATCATGGTCAAAACAGACTTGACTTGGGGAAAATTAATTTAATTTATTGCCAATTAATAAGAGAGTAGGATAATGAGAAATAACAATAAATCTAAAAACAACTCCTCCCCACACCTCCCTTCTTCCTGGGCTCAGCTTCCCTCCTGACTTCTTGACATCCTCCTCCCGAGTGGCGCAGGGAAATAGGGAATGGGGGTTGCAGTCAGTTCATGATGTTTCACCACTGCTGCTCCTTCCTCCTCATGCTCTTCCCTTGCTCCAGCGTGGGGTCTGATTTACAGGAGATACTCCTTCATGAACATCTCCAACGTGGGTCCTTCCCATGGGCTGCAGTTCTTCACAAACTGCTCTAGCGTGGGTCCTTTCCATGGGGTGCAGTCCTTCAGGAACAGACTGCTCCAGCATGGGTCCTCCACGGGATCACAGGTCCTGACAGCAAACCTGCTTCAGCATGGGCTCCTCTCCACGGGCTGCAGTTCTTGCAGAAGCCTGCTCCAGTGTGAGCTCTCCATGGGGTCACAGCTTCCTTCAAGACACATTTACCTGATCCGGCGTGGGGTCCTCCATGGACTGCAGAGTGGATATCTGCTCCACCATGGACCTCCATTGGCTGCAGGGGGACAACCTGCATCACCATTTTCTTCACCACGGGATGCAGGGTGCCTGGAGCGTCTTCTCCTCCTCTTTCTTCACTGACCTTCGTGTCTGCAGGCTGTTTCTCACATATACTCACTCCTCTCTCC
>NW_009231203.1:20038-20631 GCF_000690835.1 Fulmarus glacialis | reverse complement strand
ATCACGGAGTCGCTACCAATGTCACTGATGGGCTCAGCTTTGGCCAGCGGCAGGCTCTTCTTGGAGCCAGGTGGAACTGGCTTTGTCCAACATGGCAGCAGCTTCTAGCATCTTCTCACAGAAGTTACCCCTGCAGCCCCTCTGCTACCAAAACCTTGCCATGTAAACCCAATACAATAATATTTCAGAATAGTTTTCAACAGTAACATTTCTGAAATATGTTTCACAGAAAATAGTTTGCTTGACACCTTTCCTTTAACTATCTGAAATCTTCACTGAGATGGTCTTGATGTCAACAGCTTCTGTTACTTAGTGTTTCTACTCTTCCTCTGAAGAAGTAGCAGTTTACTCTTTTTAATTAATTGTAATTTATATAATATTAATAGTTTTATAAAGAACATTTATAATTTATTATAGTTGAATTTATAGGCTGAGCAGCTCTACATTTGATGATCTTCCTAATATGTACACACATGTATACTCCTACTTATCAGTCCGTTTTAAAAACAGAGGGGCAATAAGAGAAGTGCCTATTTTGCTAAACAAAAGGAGAATACAGGAGAAAATTATATTTTTCATTTCATTGCAAACAA
>NW_009231203.1:11124-19850 GCF_000690835.1 Fulmarus glacialis | reverse complement strand
TCAAAAATTTTGGCCCTGAGCCCTGTAGAATAACAAATTCCACATCACCAAGCTCATGGTTATAGTTTATAGCACCTAGCTGTGCTCTGGTTCAAAAAACTGGATATTGTTCATGGATATAAGCAAACATTTAACCATATCATTCATCTTAGATATACCCGGGGGGGGGGGGGAGGGAAAAAGGGGGGGGGGGGAGGGAACAGGGGGGAGGGAACACTGAAGCCAACTTTTTGATAATAACCAGATGTTGATATAAACTATTGCAATGCTAGGAGCAAATTCTAGGATGTTTCTGGTTAAAGTGTAGGATTTTTGTTATATTTTCATATTTAGTTATTTCTTTTTTTCAGTTTAGTAAAAGAAAGAAGACAGAAAGAAAAAATAATTAAACCAAACAGCAGGTAAGAAACTAAGCTATCGAAATGAAATTGGGAATAATGTCTTAAAAACAGGAGTAATTGTATTATCATTTTAGAAACATTATAAATTTTCCAACTTTTTCTGTGTTTGATTTTTCATAGCATTAAAGATAGACCATTTAATGCTTGGGTTTTCCACAATGTAAATGTTCCTTAACAGTTGTCCCCTAAGTACATTTTCTTCTCATACTGCCTGCCTAATCATCAACCACTGTAATTTTTTCTCTTTCATCTGTGTTTAATTGGTGCCTTTACACCTTGAACATGAATGTGGTTCTGATCTCCTTCCTTTTTACATGCTTCCCCTTAGTGTCAAAGTACAGACAAGGACAACAGGGATAATAAGACACAGAATTGTTTCTGTTTAGGATAGAGATGGTATGACTTAGGAAGGATATGAGAGAGATCTAAAAATCTTGACTAGCTTAATGAAAATGATTAGGAAACAACTACTTCACTCTTTTTCTCATAATAAAAGACTCAGAGACATCTAGTGAAGTCAGATTACAGGTTCAGAGCAAACAGAAGGGATTTTTGTTTAATTAATTAAATGTGAAACTCATTGCCACAGGATCCTGTGGATGCCAGGGATTTTTTTTTTTTTTTCCTTTTTTTTTTTTTTTTTTGGTAAAAAAGTGCTATGTTACTTTGAAAAGATAGTGAGCAGATCATGTGGAACTTTTTGGGGAGAAGGACAGGTTGTACTTTCTTCTGCTGAGTATGGTCAGGGTGGGGTCCGGGGGGAGGGAACAACAGCCTTTTAAACATCAGAATAAAGCAGGAAGGTAGAGATAATTACTATCACATTACAACAAGAGGTTTTGCTTTATGGGATCAAGACAATCACAGAGAACAATAGCAAGGATACCAGAAATCTTTGTTAAAGTGAATATGCTGTATATAAGTATGGCAAACTGTAACAACTTAGAAGCAGCATAATACTTCATATTGATGATTAATACACAGCTTATTGAGTCATTTAAATTGAACAAACAGTTGACCAGTTGTTGGTCAGTGAATAGTAAAGAAACTGAATAGTTTCTGCTTAGGATAGAAAAGATAGGAAGGATATGAGAGAGATCTAAAAATCTTGACTAGTTTAATGAAAATGGTTAAGAAACAACTACTTCACTCTTTTTGTGATAACAAAAGACTCAGAGACATCCAGTGATGTCTTTTCAGTGGCAAAGATGGAATCTTAAAAGACTAATTTTCTCTCTCTCTGGAGTTTTTGTGTTGGGGGCTGGGACTACTGGTTTTTATGTTGTTCATACTAGGTCTCTACTTGTTGATCATTACTACCTACTACATGCACATGGTCGATGCAGGATAGGCCAAACCAAAATACGTACATTTTTAGGTTAACCTGGCCTGATTTCATTTTCAAAGTTTGTCAAAACAGTATTTTTATTTCAATAAGCTAGTAATATCCAGACATGAGATAACACAAGAGGAACAAAAACAGCTCTATAAAAGAGAGGGAGTTCAAATACAGCTAAGCTAGGTTCAGGGCTAATTAAATCAAAAAGTAGTGAATTTGTCTTCAAACACAATGCCTCCAGAGCTTGAGAATCTTCCAGAGTTTTGTTTTGCTCATTCTTTCTGAACCAATCAGAGATTTGGTCATTTAGAGCTTTCTTAAACTTTCCAACCTCACCAGCAGTTTGAAGACCTTGGCAAGGTTAACCAGCCTGCCTATACCACTGTGAAACACTCTTCTGGGCTCCTGCTATCTAGGCAATTTGGAATCTTCCAGGGCTTTCATCCCTAGTTGTAACAAATGTGGCTGGCTTAGCTGAGGATTATAGCCACTATATTGGCATGAACTTGTGGATGTGTTATTTATTAAAATGTAGAAATACCTTATTAAAAAAAAAGAAATGAAACAAATATTCACCTATCTCCTAAAAACAAAAAAAGCTGGTACAACTAAAATATTTTCCACATGCTTCCTTATTGATTTTCATATCTACTTTGAAATGTGCAATGTTGATTATTTATTCTTTAAATTCAATCCACCTGATGATTTATTTTTTAACGTGACCATTTAAATGATTTATTAGAACTGAAACAAAATTGCAAAGAAATTTTGTAACTGTGCTTTTCTCTTCAAGCTGAACAGAAAATAAGCCAACAAAGCATTTCTGCTGTGATTACTTCAGACCCCCCAAGCAGTACGCTACAACATTCGTAAGTCTTCTGCTACATCAGAATGACACCTCACTGAAAAAATCTGTTATGTTGCCTTATAGAGATTTCAATGCAGTCATTCTGTGGTTAAATAAGATTTGGGAAATATTATAACTAATGTTAGAAAAGAACTTTCTGGGCCATACTGGCTGATACTGGCCTATCTACCCCACAGTGAAAATCTGAGATGTCTTGATTTTCTCTTCACCCAGAATCAGGTCTATGAAAAGATGATTGCTTTTATCTAGTGTTGGAAGAACCTTGAAATGGAAAGGATTGTGGCACATATTCACAGCCATGCATTAAAAGGAATGTACACTGCTGAAGTATCTTTAAGTAGGATGTATGATACTGCGAAAATATTGCTTTCCCGATCTACACTTACTGCTTTAGGCTGTTGACTGAATTACAAAGATTTTTCTTATTCTTTTGATAGTTTTATTTCATGTGATTAATATTAAAGTAATTAAAATAATTCTTTCTTATATCGAAGTAAATTTAGAATAATGAGAGAATGTATACAGTGTTAATTTTAATATATGCTTGCAAAAAATGTGAAATCTTTTCACAGCAAGACAAAGGTATATGTTAAGGACATATCATTGAAAGATGTATATTGCGTTGTAAGTATGCTTGAGTAATACTTCTTGCTTTTTACAATAAATATATGATTAAAAAGTCCAATGTTATGATTAATCTTTCCAATTTAGAAATTCTCAGTGTAGACTGACAAACTACCTTGTCAGTTTTGCTAGTGCACTAAGTGGGCCCAGGTTTTCGCCATTTGGGCTTCCTTTGAAAAGATGCCCTTTGGAAATTGGAAGGACCTACTACCTAAGCCATGCATTAATTCTGATACGGACCAGTAATACAGGAGTGTATTAATCATCTGGTAGTTATGTCACTTTAATGACTCTGTACACAACACATGCACATCTACAATACCCTTAGAAATTATTAGTTAGACAAAGTCTACATGAAACTGAATTTCTCACCATGTCTGAAGAGAGTTGTATATTCTCAGAATCAGGGCACAATTGACCTGAGCACAACTGAATGTTGAATGAATAGGGCAGCTGTCTTTGTCAATCCTAAAACAGAAATAATTTCAAAAATCTGTAGTCTGTGGTTGGCTTGCTATGTCCCAGAAAAAAATCTTGATAAATTTGTAGACCTCTGGATCTGAGCATGATTGTATTTGATTTTTAATCTATTTTTTAAGTTAATTAAACTCATAAACATAATGGGGAAAGGGTTAGTTCTTTTTTGTTTATTTGTTTGTCCGTTTTGTGGCTTTCATTAATAAATTCAAATAAGTCTTCCAGAAAGGAGAGTCTGGCTAATTAATTAATATATGTAGAGCTTACTTACCTGTTACAGGAGTTTTCAACAACCTTTTCAATTATTCAGAAATCAGTGTCCCTTTTATCTTTGTTTCAAATAATGTGTTTTTCTGCTTGCATGGCTTTCAGAAGGTATATCTTCTGCTTTCCCCTCCCACTAGTTAGTTGGTAAGGGTGACCATTAAAAGTTACAGTTGAGTGTCCTGCTGCAGTTTAATTATTGTAGAAATCTCTCATGAGAAGGAATGGCCTTTAGGGGAATCTCACATGCACAGCTCAGTAATCCTAACCAATCTAATTAAATTTCTGTGAAATAAGCATTTTAAAAAGACTTCCGGAGGTCCAGTAAGTTTGGTTTATTGTTTAGTGTTGCAGACTTTATCTTTAATCTGGGAAGGTTTCTAAAATGTTGCAATGAATTATGTATTAGATTTGAATGGAAAAGTCCTTGCACAAAACCACTGCAATAGCATAGTAGAGCATACTTTCCTTTTGAGGACAGACTTGATGCTGTAATTTCCTGCCCCCTGAATATCCAAAGTGCTTAAATTGCAGGATTCTTGTAAATGTCAGCAGATTGTTTTCACAGTTAGAGGAAGTCCTAATGCTAACACAAAGCAAAGTGGAGGAAATTGCTATTTACACTAATGTCTTTATAGTATAAATGTCTGAACTTGCAATTCAGTATGAGGTTGGTAACCACTCATTTTGCTGTAATTTACAGCCTTGACAGTTTCTTAGAAGCATAAAACTTTCATCTGGATCTGAAAACACTGTTTCACCTGAGATCTACTCTCTCTGTGTTACAATACCGTCAATGAATGTAACGATCACTTGATCACAATTTTTTTAGTTTGCTAAAGGTAAGCAATCACCTCTAAAAAACTCTTCTAAGCATGTCTTAAAGATGGAATACAAGCAAACATACACCTAATGTCTCTGTGCAATGTAGGAATCTCAGGTTCTTTTGCTCTAAATGCTGAACCACAGATGAATCACAAAGTTCTTGTCTATGTCCCTGTATTATCTCATAACTTATTCACATTACAGGATAATTGCTGAGGCAGAGCATTTGTATTCCCAGAAACAGCAAGTAGTAAAACTATTGCTCTGACTCTCTCAGAAAGATTAATTCAGATGTACAGAAAGATGGTAGTCTTTTTATTTATTTTATTAGTCATATTTCATCTTCCTGTAACTTGGCTGAGTATATTCTCCTGCATTTAGGGTGATAGGATCATAGGATAATTCAGGCTGGAAGGGAGGTCAGGAGGTCTCTAGTCCAGCCTCCTGCTCACAGCAGTCAGATCAGGTTGCTCAAGACTTTATCCAGCCAAGTCTTGAAAATCTTCAGTGACAGAAGCTGCAGAGCCTCTCTGGGCAACCTGCTCCACTTCCCAACTCTCCTCCTGAGGAAAAAGGCTCTCCTTATGTCCAGTCTGAACTTCCCTCCCTCCCCCCCCGTTTATGTCTCTTGTCTCTTGTTCCCCTACCATGCACTCCTGTAAAACCTGTATAGACTACTGCCTCCATCTTCCCAATAACTTTCCTGCAGGCACTGGAGAGCTGCTGTTAGGTGCCCCCAAAGTCATCTCTTCACCAAGCTGAATCAAACCCGGCCTCTCAGGTTCTTCTCACAGGGCAAATGCTCCAGCCCTGACTGTCTTTTGTCCCTCTGCCGAACTTCCTTCAGTTTGTCAAAGTGTTTTCCGTATTGGGAGGCTGAAAACTGGACACAGTATTGCAAATGAGGCCTAATAAGTGCTCTTTGGAGGGGGAAAATCCCTTCCCTCCTTCCCTGGATCTGCTGGCTGTGTTCCTGGCAATAGATCCCAAGGTGCCATTTGCCTTCTTGGATGGCAGGGCACACAACTGGCTCATGGTCATTTTGCTGTATACCAGGACCCCCCAGGGCCTCTCCCACAGAGCTGGTCACCATCTGTTTGTCCCCAGCCTCTGCTGTTCCCAGAGGTCCCCCCATTCCAGATGCAGGATTTGGCATTTGTTGTTGATTTTCATAAGGTACTTGCTAATCCATTACTCCAGCCTGCCTAGGTCCTTGAGCAGAAGCTCTGCCCTCAAACTGGTCCCCCTAGTTTGGTGTCATCTGCAAACTTTATGAACAAGCACCTCATTGCCTCTTATAAGTAATTAATAAGGATGTTAAACAGGACAGGTCCAGGGATACAACCCTACAACACTCCCTTTGTTACCAGCCTCCAAGTAAAGTACAACCCGTTAACTGTAACCTTTAGAGCCCAGGCATCCAATCAGTTTTTTAATCATTTCATTGTCCACCAATCCAGACTGTATCATCCCAGCTCGTGTATCAGAATTTTGTGGAAGATGGTGTTGGACGGTTTGCTAAAGTTGAAATAAATGACATTTACTGCTCTCCCCTCTTCCACAAATCTAGTCATTTTATCATGCATGATTTATGCATGATCAATCCATGCTGACAGTGTCCAGTCACCTTCTCCCTCAGGTACCCAGAACTGTGTTCCAGAAAGACTCACTACTTGTTTTTTTCTGGGGACAAAAATGAGGCTGAATGGCCTGTAGTTCCCCAGATCATTCTTCTGGACTTCTTTGAAGACAGGAGCAACATCTTTGCATATTAAGTTGTCAGAGATCTTCTCTGCTCCCTAAGACCTTTAAAGTTGATAGAGAACATCCAGCTCTTCATTACCCTTTGCTGCAGCCCATCATGTCACATGGATTTATATGGGTCAAGTTCTCTACTTAATCCCTGATTCAATCTTTGTCCACTGCTCGTTCTAATCCTTGAACTTTTTCACTAATCACAGAGGCCTGGGAGACCTTGCAAGAGAAGATTGGGGCAAAGAATAAACTGAGAACTCCAGCCTTATCGTGTCTGCAGGCACTAAATCACCTGTCCCATCTGGCAATGGTCCTACATTTTTCTTGTTTAGCGTTTTATTGCAGATGTAGTGGTGGAAGCTCTTCTTGTTGCCCCATGTGCCATTTTGCCTGTTCTTAAATATGCTTTCCAGAGGCTCCACCAGGTTGGCTGAGGGGCTCAACTGTGTCCTGCAGTGGGGCCATTCGAGCCAGCTGGAAACAGCTGTGTCCAGCGTGGGGCAGCCCCTGGTCTCTTATCTCAGAGGCCACCCCTGCAGCCCCCTGCTGCCAACACCTGGACACCTGCGGCCAATATACTTGGGTCCCTCCTTGCCATCCCTTCCA
Organism: Fulmarus glacialis; assembly: GCF_000690835.1. Taxonomy (NCBI): domain Eukaryota; kingdom Metazoa; phylum Chordata; class Aves; order Procellariiformes; family Procellariidae; genus Fulmarus; species Fulmarus glacialis. The sequence continues at coordinate 12,691 of NW_009231203.1, read as the reverse complement.
GGAGCTGGCAGGAAGGTTACAGGCCTCTGTGAGAACCGGGATCAGTAGTACAAAGACTTCCGTGGGTTGTTTAAAGAAGACTTTGCTCACTTTATCACCCTGATTAGGTGGTTTGTAACAAATTACTCCAGTCATGCGAACTGTCCCACTGTGTCAAAGCTATCCCAGCAATGTCGCAATTTTGTCACTGCACATACAGCTCTAGTTTCTCCAACTTTTTTCCCAGGCTGCATGCACTCATGTACATACACTTGAGGTGGGCCATTTTCACCCCTACTCTGTCATTTCTAAGGTCCCTCTTGTTTTTGTACTACATGCTTTGATTTCCATCCCATCCACCGTTTTCTCACTTTCTGTGGATTGTTAGCTCCCTTCCCCATTGTTCCTAATTTAAAGCTGTCCTCAGCAGGTTGCCACAAGCTGCAATTATAGTGCTATTGACAAAGCTCCGTCATCTTACTACAGCACATAAAATTGACATTTCCTTAAAAACCAAGCTTCTCAATTAATATTTCATAGTATATTAAATTTAAAAATGAAACAGTGCAATTGCCCAACACCTTGACCTGTATTTTTTACTGTTTATAAGCACAACCTGATGTCCTGATGCTAGATTTATTCCAAAAAGTTAGAAGACCATATTTACAACCAGAAAATAATTGTTCATTGTTAGCAGTAAGCAAAAGGAGATGAGTCACTAAAATGCACTTCCACTAGCATGAGTAAGGATCCCTACCCACCCTCAAGCCCTATTGTGTGGTCCGTGCACCTGCTCATGAGCCTCATCATTAATTTACAGTGACTCTAAGGGCATGTAGATGCAGCTAATTTGGTGGAGTTATGATACAGAAGAGGACTCCGGATGTCTCTGTCAGACCGCCTGACTTGTCAACCTGCTGCTAAGCCTCAGTGGCTAGAAGCTTCCCCCATGTCCGATAGAGCCAATGCCAGCTGGCTCCAAGACAGAGCTGCCGCTGGCCAAGGCTGAGCCCATCAGCGACGGTGGTAGTGCCTCTGTGATAACATATTTAAGAAGGGGGAAAAAATCCTGCTGCAGAACAGCAGCCAGAGAGAGGCGTGAGAATATGTGAGAGAAACAGCTCTGCAGACACCAAGGTCAGTGAAGAAAGAGGGGGAGGAGGAGGTGCTCCAGGCACCAGAGCAGGGACTCCCCTGCAGCCCATGGTGTAGACCATGGTGAGGCAGGCTGTGCCCTTGCAGCCCATGGAGGTTAACAGTGGAGCAGATATCCACCTGCAGCCCGTGGAGGACCCCACCCTGGAGCAGGTGGATACCCAAAGGAGGCTGTGACCCTGTGGGAAGCCCGTGCTGGAGCAGGCTCCTGGCAGGACCTGTGGCCCCGTGGACAGAGGAGCAGGTTTGCTGGCAGGACTTTTGACCCCATGGGGGACCCATGCTGGAGCAGTCTGTTCTTGAAGGACTGCACCCCGTGAAAGGGACCCACATTGGAGAAGTTTGTGGAGAACTGTCTCCGGTGGAAAGGACTTACGTTGGAGAATTTCGTGAAGGACTCTCCCATGCGAGGGACCCCAGGCTGGAGCAGGGA
>NW_009231203.1:0-11093 GCF_000690835.1 Fulmarus glacialis | reverse complement strand
TCTCCCTGAAGAGGAAGGGGCAGCAGAGACAACATGTGATGAACTGACCGCAACCCCTGTTCCCCATCCCCCTGTGCTGCTGTGGGGCGAGGAGGTAGAGAAAACCAGGAGTGAAGTTGAGCCTGAGAAGAAGGGGGGGTGGAGGGAAGGAGTTCTAGGATTTGGTTTTATTTCTCATTACCCTACACTGATTTGATTGGTAATAAATTAATTTTCCCTAAATCGAGTCTGGTTTGCCCATGACGGTAACTGGTGAGTGATCTCTCCCTCTCTTTATCTCAACCCATGAGCCTTTTGTTACATTTTCTCTCCCCTGTCCAGCTGAGGAGGGGAGTGATAGAGTGGCTTTGGTGGGCACCTGACGTCCAGCCAGGGTCAACCCACCACAGAACTAAAAATCAGTGTTGCATGCAGTGTCAAAATTCTGCCAGTGGATTAGTCCTTAGTCAAGCCAACTAGAGGGTTGAAGAAGAGAAAAGCTGACATGCAGGATGATGACATTCCACCAAACTATAAAAAAACCCCAAGAGTTTTTTACTCTAAATGCAAATTTATTTTTGATACAGCCTTATTGAAGGTGTCAATAGTAAGCAAAAATGAGATCTGCATAAGGAATCAAGAATCGAGAGCAAGCGCCTTCTATGCATTCAGGAAAAAAGCAATTTAAAAATAAAATTGCAAAATAATAGAAGACTTAATTTTGATAATTAATAACCAATATGGTTTACTTTGAATGTAATTTTTCTTTTGCTCTGCTGCTATTATTTTCTACAGAAAGGGATAAAATGAGTGTTTATGATACGTGAATTAAAAAAAGGAAAAATCCAAAGCAAGAAAAGCTTGGCTTTTACTGGCTAAATGGTATTGAAATTCAGAAGAATAATGTACTAAATATAGCAAGGTAAAATTACAGGGGGTGACAAAAAACAGTACATGCAGAAATCTGCAAATAAATTCAATATGGCAAATGGCAGCATTATTCAGCTCCACAGCATACAGACACTAGGTTTGAGAAATTTGGAAAATAGGGATTCCAAAACATATATTTAAGCTATGTCTTCACTCCTTTCTCCTCTCCCTCCTTCCATTCCCAGCTAAGTGCCTATTTCTTAGTTTTTTACAACATTAATGGTATATGTGTTGCAGAATGCAAATTTCCTCAGTTAAACTTAGAATTAAAAAGAAAACTTGGATTTTAGAACTAAACTTCCTGTAAGTTTGAGTCATATTCCCATTATTCCAATGAGGATTGATTTCTATTAAAATTCCAGCCCATTTTAGTCTTTGTAATGAGCCTAAAATAGCTGCCAGCTTGCAGTGCTGGAATTAATGATAATTAAATGTAACACAAAATGTATTTCCATATTTTGTATTGCTTAAATGATTTCATCTCAGATGTAGTATGATTCTTTTTAGAGATGACTACTTCTATTTAATATCTTTTCCAATTTTAATTTGAATTTCATATTGTTCCTGACTGTTTAATGAATATTTTGGGAGATGGCCATAGTGTTGTTAATTATACTGTAGACTGAGTATAATTAATTCTTTTGGACCCAAAGTCAGCTAGTTAATCGATTTCTGATGAAACTGAAGATTAAACACAGATAGTTCACTTCTTCCTTCATTCATTTTAATTTTTCCCTCTTTGAATTCAATCAGATTACTTTGGGAAGTCATTGCTGGAAAATCAATTTGTGGACCCATTTGGGGTATTATCCAGATGTTAATAGATGGATGATCCACTCAGGCCAGTCATCTTCCTATCGATTTTATTTTTTCATTTTTAAAGAAAACCTTTTAGTTCTTTTCAGTAGATTTACTAGCATTATTTGTAATTTATATTCAACTGATTTTTAACTGCCTATTAACAATAAGTTCATTAACTAAGCACAGAATAAAAAGGGGTCCTCAAAAGAGTTCTGTGAAGACCAGACAATTCACACAGCTAAAGGGTTGTAGCAACGTAGAAGACATTCCTCATATTAGTGAGGCATTAACTCATGTAGCTAAATTAGATTTTAGGAATGGTCTGAAAAGGCTTAAATGAAAAAGAGAAAAATACATTAGTATGCCTAGGAGTTCCTGTCACTTTTTTTTTTCCCCCCAGTGCTATAAATAATGGTGTATTTTAATTTTTGACAGCGGGAAAAGCCTAAAGGCTGTAAGGAGATAATCAAAAAAGGGCAAGGAAGAAATTAAAAAGAACAGGAGGAGGACTTTCTTCTAGTCAATGAGAGAAACCTTGAGCATTTTTCATTTATTACTCTACAGATAGTAATAGATAGCTCTAGGTTTCATACTGCAACGGCTCACAATCCAAGTATACTCTATCACTGTATTCACTATCCTTCTGTGAACAGACTTAAGACAGCTTTTAATGCTATTCCTTCAAGAGTGAGTAAGAGAGAGCAGAAATGTGCCAGGTGATTCATTATCTATATTTTCTGGAGAACTGGGGCCATGTTACACAACATGTAACAATGGTTACTCACATAAATTAATCCCTTTTGAACAAAATGTGTAAATATATAATTCAATCTCCTCAGCACTTGAGCACTTTATATGTTAAATTTATATTAAATGCATTACTGAATAAAAGCCTAGGTATTAAATAAGAAACATTTTCTATTTCTCAGATGAAGATGGTGGATGGTCTTTGTCAGCAGTTGTACTGTTTAACATTCAGTGACTTTTTCAATCTGTAGAAACAAAGACTTCACCAGTTTAAAAGCTATTCAGTTTTTTAATTAATGTTCTTATGTTATAATTTTGGCAACCTTTCTGCATATTTATAGCTGTCAGTAGTTAACTTGAAGTTTCATTCCCATAACCATTACTTTTACATTTAAAATGAAATAAATAAAATATTTGTAGTTTATCATAATATTAAGGTTTTTTTTAAGTTCAGCCTTTTTTAGGGGGAATGTGGGTAAGTATTAAACAGTCATTAAAATGTAAAATTAATAAGTAACTTTAAAACTTTACATCTAAAATTTACATTATAGAACTGCTGAGTGCTAGGTAAGGAATGTATTTGGTCTCAAAGTTATGACATGAAGAGAAGCCTAACAGGAGTAACAGATGTTTTGACTCAATAATACCTCCACTTATGAAAAATGTTTATCTTCAAGTTCTGCCTTGCTCTTGGAGATAATGAAGAAAACTAACAATTGTTCCAGACCCAAAACAACTTACTCTTTAAATTTGCCTGTTGTCTCAGCTGTCTGAATCTAGGAATGGAAGATGACAGTGTTAGAAGATAACCTGCTTCTTTATAACCTTCTTATCCCTGAGGTCTAAACAAGGTGTGAATAGGTGATTAGATCTTCAGACTCATGAAAGACTGCACACTAAATTTTAACGTGTCATAAAATGGAAATTTAGTCCTGTCTCTAGAAACAAGCATGTACTTCCGTAGTGTTTTGGTTCTTTGACTGGACACTACTATGGCCATTGTATTTAAGAAATATTAGTTAACTATTAGGTTGTTTTTTTTTTATTATTAATAAAGTGGCAGGGAGATTATTTGAAGTATAATCTTTAGAAACATTTTTCTTTAATGTAGACCTTTGTATGATCAGAAAGATAGCAACTTTCCTGAATTTTTTGAAGTTTGCAAAACTAGTATGAGATCTAATTATATTCCTCCAGAATTGCAATAATTTTGACTTAGCCAATCATTTAATATTCAGAATAAAAAACATAGATGGGGAAGCCTAGCCAAGAGGCGGAATTTTATGTTTTGTGTGCTTTTTTTTAGTGGCAAACACTCATGCTTATGTTCATGTTCATGTTTCCTGTGGAGATAATGAGAATCAGGGAGTCAGACTGTAAGTGTTGTTAAATTCACATTTGTAATGACATTTAAAGCTAAGAGTTCAGAGATGTGAATTTCAATGATGCTTTGGTTTTGGAGTTACTCTCACATTACCCAGCTATAAATGGACAGCTGATTATATGCATAGAGTTACTGGATGTAAGATAAACAACAGAATATGATACTAGCTACATTTTTCCCTTCCTTTCCCTTTCCACAGTTTCACCCCAAGCCAGTGTAGTTTGATCATGTTATATGTATACCTAGACTCAAATGGACATCTGACCGTATTACTGAATCTAGTACTTCAGAAGTACCCAATTAGTATTCAATGGAATAGAGTGTCTTTTTCTATTTCTATATTTGGCTTTTAATATGTATTTACCTAGATAAATTATATGGAAATAATAGGAGGATCTGCTGAGTTGCAGGTGTTCCCTTTTTAATGGAAGAAACAAATTCAGTGACACTACTTATCATATAATCAAAACTGATTCTTGACTTCATGTAGAACATATCAACAGATACACAAGAAATCACCATTAATTCTAGCAAATATAATCAAAGGACACTAAATAACCTGCTGCAGTGAACAGCCACAATGCAGACTGCAATAAAGCATTACTGTTAAGACTCAGAAACAAAGGACAGCTCCATGCCCTGACACTCTGTCTTTCCACTGCTGCATTCCCTTGATTTCTTTTTCTAAATGTAATTATAGTAATGCTGCTGCTGCTGATGATGATAGCAGTGATAACAATAACAGCTGGTGTGGTAGAAGTTACTGCAAGCAAAATTAGTTTCATTCATTTAAAAAATAATCTGATCCATCAAACTGCTGGATATTGCCAAATGAAGCTAATGGTTACAGTATGTGCCAAAAGACTAAAACAAAAGCATTGCAAAATTTTGTGTTGAAAATGTTGAGAATTACTCTAGATTTTTCAGCTACTTCTGTTGCCTACACCCAGCTTCAGATTTTGTTACGTTCAAGGTCGGTGCTACGAATCAGAATATGTGCAGTGAACCTTAATTTTGCTTGCTGGCATGTTCGTTTTTTTACAGATGCCAAGTATAGTCAAAAATCTATCTAAAAACCAAATCATACTAATTTGTCTTTAATTAGCTCTTTTTTTCTTCCCTGTAACTAGATTATGCTTATTTAACGAGTTTGTTGTGCTACTATTAATAAGTAAGTATTTCATACCAAAGAGAATCGTTTCAAGGTTTCTGTCCTAATTTTCAACTTTTCCATAGGATTGGCCTTAGTTATGTAAAAAAAGATTATGATTATATTTTCTCATGTAAAACTACACTTCAAGCTGTCTACCAAAGCGATCTTGTGGATAAGGAGGGGAAAAGAAAACCCAAAAAAATGCAAACAACAAAAGCAATGAACAGGGAAAAAAACAAACCAAAACAGAATCTAGACATAAGAACACATTCTCAAAGGAGTAAAAATGACCAGCTCTGAAGTTTGGCTTCAGAGACTGCATGATTTCTGTTTGCTACACACATATATGACAGCTGTTTCTTAAAATTTATCAAAAGGCAAAGTGCAAAAACAGCAGGACTATTATTACTACTAGTGATGCTATTAATAATAATAATTTTACCAACTCTAACTTTACCAGTCCTTCAGCTTCATTAATGGACCTTCAGCAAGATTTCTTCTTCCTACACTTAACTCATTAACATGAATCTAGTATTTTTTCCCCTTAATTAGACTTCTTATTCAATTGTTGGAGACTGAAGTAATTTCAAAGACGAAGGTTTCTTATGAAAAGGCATTTTCACTGAAAGTTAAGCTGAAGGAGCATGATTCCTTAATAAGTAAGCTCTTCGCTTCAAAGAGAAGAAATTGCCTAAAAATCTAGTACCTTCTCTCAGAATTACTGAGGGACTTAAACTATGACTGTCCAGAAACCCAGAAACTGTTCTATGGGCATAACCTCGAACTCCCTGATCTCAACCTCTCTGAATCAGAGGGTTTCTTCGTTGCTCTTATTCTTTGGGTCACTTCGGAGTGGATTACTTTCAGCATTCATTTCAGCACACAACCCAGTTTCACAGGGGTAGAAAATTAGTCCCACTAAAAGATAAGATTATAACCTAGAGAAGAGAGCAGTGTCCTGGAGGCAGCTTTCTCTCCAGGTTGGACTGCACAATGAGTCAGACAGTGACTACAGAAATGACCACAACATGTTGCTTAAAAGAAAACTGTTAGAACATTTCTGAAGGGAAAGTTTTGAGTCCTGGATCACAACAGTTTAAAGAAACCCGTGTTCAAAGCAGAAGTTCAGGCTAGTCCTTACTTTTCCTCTGGATAGCTCCCTTATTAACATGTAATTTTGGGGGGACAGCACACTCTTCCTGCTCATTTCATACAAAATCTGGCAGCGCTAAAGTCTGCCTCATCCAGCCATTATCTTGCAAGAAAATCCTTAAAAAAAAGATAGAATGAAGTTGTATTTCACCGAGGACCACATTTACAAGCCAGTATAGGCTCATTACTGAAACATTTTTTTACAAAATATATTCTGTATCTGAACACACTTTAAAATTAGCTGTTATTCAAAAACTAAAATATTATAGAGATCATGGCCATTTCATACAGAAAACTTACCAAAAGTCTTTCTCCCATCTTAATCTAATTGCTAAGAAAATACTTCATGAGAGAAAGTAGGATGGTGATGTATAAAGAAATCCATTTCCATGTGATATGTGAATGTTTGTATTTAATTTTTATGAGGATAAATACTGAACACCTGATGCTTCACAAAATTAATTGTCTGATGCTGGATAGACCAGCTAATATAATTATGGAAATATTCTGAGTGATACACTTGCAATTGCCATGCATATTGCAATAAGGCAGTGCAGTGGGAACTCTTATTTGCCATGGCAACCATTAATTTGATATGCAGGAGGTGGTGTTTTGCTTTAAATAAATCTGACGGGGTCAGCAATTGAATGTTTCCAATAAATTATTTACATTTTACATAATTTTTCACACTTTTTCTGTTTTTGAATTAGTTTTTTCTTCATATCTATGTGTTCCTCAGAAAGGAATGGGGTAAAATTGAGTGGAACCCTGGGACATTTTGTTTTATGATTATTTTTGTGAATACACATTTTGTATTTCTAAGTCTGACAAATAAATGCTGATTATAATTACATTTGTGTTCCTGCCATGTGTTCTCAGGCCTCTTTCTCTATTGTTTCTTTCTCATGTGACTATTATTATGGATCAAATAGCTGTTTTGAATAAATCATTTCCATAAAAATGTATAGTTGTTTTTTGATTTACAGAGAGTTTGACATAGAAGACAGTCTTTTTATGTATGTATCAGACTGGGATTTTGATTAAAATACGTTGAGATGTATACATGGAAAATTAACTTCCAAAGAAATGAATCCTGAGCAAGTACCCAGAGAGAAATTAATATAATTTGAAGACAACAGATATTTCAAGGCAGGACAGTGTGAAGTGCAAGGAAAAAAACTCTACTTTGAGTTATACATTCCATAGCTATGGCATATTCACTAATAATTCAGTTTAGAAAGAATCTGACTATTTTTATGTTGAGCCATGCTCTCAAACTACTGTTTTTTGGTTGCAAGTGTTGTCACAATTAAAGACAGATGCAACTCTGAAGGCATTTATGAATGTGATTAATTTTATGCGAGTGAGTAGTCGTGTGTAAGTCAAGGAAGACGACTGTAGCATTGAAGTTCATATTATTTTCCTAGCTTATCTGTGGAGACTTCTTATGACATTAGTAAGTCAATATTCATATTCTTCCATAATATATTAATATTTTCCTGGTTTAGGAAAGCATCCGGATTCAATACAGGACAAAAACGTCTCCCTAATATTAGCTAATGAAGATATTGATGCCTCAGAATTAGGTCCACAAAACCTAATTCTGGAGGGCAGTCCAGGACTTTGTCAGACCCCTGGACATGTCACTGCTCCCAGCCCCAGAGCAGAATCCAGAGTAGGCTGTGCACAAAGCACTACGTAGTCTGTGTGGACCCATACACGAGTGCTCTAGGCTGGGGAAGACTTATCTATAATACACAATACCCCTGAATAATTTCTTGAATGTGTCCCGACCACCTGCAGATCTTTGTTTTAAAAATGTGGTAAAGGTGGGTTTTTGTTTGTTTGTTTGTTTTCCTAAGTAAAACAATTGTGATGTTAATTTTTTTTTTTTAATATAATAATTTGGTAAGAAGATAACTCTTCCGGAAGTGGTTCTGGGAGGTTTGCTTACCTGACAGAAACCGGCAGAGGAGAGAGGAGATCATCATATATTCTTCTTGAGGACACTCTCCAGTTTTTCTGTGGAAACCACACCACCATAGACCACCATTCCAACTAATAGACTGATATATAAAAGGTACATTTCCTTTTTTTTCTGCATATATATCTCAATCTTTCTTATGCAACACAGCATTGATCCAGTACATATCAATAATGCTCTGAGAATGTCTATTAGATTGGGCATCTCAGAAGATACAGGCTGTGAATTTTATATTTAGCATTTGATTTCTTTATTCGTTGACCTTAAACTGATGGTCCTTTGGGAAAATTTCTAACAAACATTTGAGTGCATATGGATTTATGTGCTCTCCAGATTCTTTCCTGACTCAGGGCCATAATATTTTTTATATCCTGAGGAAAATTCCCTATAACTGTATGAACTTTGGTTGAAAACATAATATCCTTTTTTTTTAAATAGATGGATGCTAGTTTCCAGATCAAGCAAAATGCTTAAATGAATTTAGTCTTGGTGTACCAGAAACTGTTTGTGACAGCTTTGTTCTAAGCATAATGAGGACATATTAACTTTAATTGAAGTCATCACTAAGATGTATTGAGCTGAAATGCTGATGCAGAGCTACAACGGTCAAAAAGACATGATGGTGACACAAAAATTTCTGGTTTTAAGATATCCTGTCATGCAAGCAGTTATAACTGAATCCATCTAAAAACATAAGTATAACCTTCTAAATTATTCCATTACATTAACCCTGAATTATTCGTTTTTGTCCATGATAACAAAAATAATATCAAGGAGTGTTATCAGAGGAGTGAGCAGGTTTAATTAAAAAAAGAAATTTAATTAAAAAAAGAACAAGTAAAATATTTCATATGACCATTTTCAGCCAATGGAACAAATATGTTATTTATATTGTATTTAATGTAAATTAATCTATTCCTGAGAAATTCTGCATGTTTGAATATTTGGATTTTTTCCATCAAGGTTTCCTACTTCTTCCTCCAGGTTTTCTTTAGCTGGTTATTGAGGGATGTAAATACATGGCCCAACCTGTGTTACATTGGATACCTACAAATTAACAGTTTCAAAATTAGTGTACTGTTGGTTGCCTGGCTTACATATAAACAATCAGATGATTAGCAACAATAATGATCATTAGCAACAACAATAATTCAGCATAATTGTACTCTAACACACAGCAAAGGGTGCCAATGCTCAGTTTACACCAAAGTCCTTAACCAGTACGGCATCATTTTCCATATTTATTTGGCCTGAACACTGTCATACTTTTTAATAATAGTTCAATGTGAGCCAAGATCTTACTGTTATCTTACAGAGGCCTCCCATGTAAATGAAGAGTCCTATTGATCTCTTGATTTCTTCTTCATTTTTAAATACTTCAGGAAGGCTACAGACATGTTCTTGCCTATTCCCTGCTATACTTTTAGAAAATTTTTTTCTCTGGACAAAAAGGAAGAAAAAAAGCAAAAAAGAAAGAAGGTTTGGTTAGCGGTTTTTTTATGTAATATTTAAACAAAAATGCATCTGATTTATTAGCCAGCTCTTTTTTCTGTGTGAAACGCAGCATCTCTTTGGGGAGTTATTGCTGCCATCCAGGCAGCAATCATTTCACAGAATGTGACATTACTTGTTTAGAATTCAATTACGTTTTCTCTCATGTCAGACAACATTAAATGATCATTTGAATTTTAGTCCTTTGACATCACTAATAGTTACAATTCATGGCAGATGACTCCTCAGATGTCAGAAGCTTGGGCCAATGGAGAAAAACCTTTTTATTTTTCATGTAGGTAACAACTGACAATCAGGATGATTCAGCAGCACCTATTACAGCGGAAATAGTGTTTATTCACTTCGTTTCTGCATAAAGATATACTCAGAAATTTGGTAGTGCACTCATTCATTTTAAAAGACAGAAACTCTCATGACACGTAAGTTGGTGACTGGTTTTCTTCACTCAGGGACCTCCTGCATGACAACCCACAAAAATCCTTCTCGTCTTCTTTCCTCTTTGTCCGGGCTCTTGATCACATCAGTGACAGATACCTTCACTACACTTCCAAAGACAGGGATCTTCACATTGAATGTTTTTCATCAGGTTTATTTGCTGTTGTTGACCTTCTCACCCATTGTCTAGTAGGAGTTGATGCATAGCTGGTAGCTAGAGCTCTTTGAGAGTTACCTAACTAACAGGTGGTAGAAGGGAAAAGACTGTAAGGGAATGAATAAATTTGCCTCATTCGTGAATGAAGGTGTGCAAATTTACTTAAAAATGAAATGTAGATGTCTGATTAAATTTCCATCTAGTGTTTGGGAAATTGTATAGAAGTACTGGCCAAGTGTTTTTTTTTCCTTTTTGTTTTCCTTTTCCTTTTCCTTCTCCTTTTCTTTTAATTTACCTGCCTGCAAATTATGAGAATTCCGTTATGAGATAGATCTTGCTACAGTCATGTTCACCTACTTTATTTCTAGGTTAATGATCTACAGAGGATGGATCTCAAATCTTTTTAGGAAACAGAGTTGTTCAAATTCAGGAAAGTTGGTTATTAGCTGCTGTAGTTTACTAAGGGGATTATACTTGTAATCTTTCATCCACACTGATTTAATGTAGTTTCTACATGGCTTTTACAAGTTAATTGGTTTTGACCCTGTTCTCCCAGAAGTGTTGATATTTGAATCCACAAAAATGAGTTAAAGAACCTGTTGCCTTTCAACAGAAAATAAGTGTCTGTCCTTTGACCCTTTTGAAATCTCCTCAATGATTTAACATGATTTTTTAAAAGAAATTACTCTTTCACAAGATACAGCATTAAAATTATCACCATTTTTGGTACATTGCTTGTTTCATTTAAAGGAGTTCATGAGACGATCTCCTTTTCAGAGATACTTTTCCTTAGTCATTAGCCTCCTCAATTTGTGCATCTTTAGGCCATTAGCTTGTGGGTAAGGATGAGGGGGAAGGC
>NW_009231202.1:78371-78637 GCF_000690835.1 Fulmarus glacialis | reverse complement strand
TCTATGATTCTATGATTCTATGAATATATAAAGGGAGCTTATAAGAATGATGGGGACAAACTTTTTAGCAGGGCCTGTTGCAACAGGACAAGGGGTAATGGTTTTAATAATAGAGGGTAGATTTACACTAGATAGAAGGAAGAAATTTTTTACAGCGAGGGTGGTGAAACACTGGAACAGGTTGCCCAGAGAGGGGGTAGATGCCCCATCCCTGGAAACATTCAAGGTCAGGTTGGACGGGGCTCTGAGCAACCTGATCTAGTTGA
>NW_009231202.1:77904-78338 GCF_000690835.1 Fulmarus glacialis | reverse complement strand
TTCAAGATGTCCCTGCCCATGGCAGGGGTGTCGGACTAGATGACCTTTAAAGGTCCCTTCCAACCCGAATTATTCTATGATTCTATGATTCTACCTGTGGTCACGAAAAATAGAAAGAAGCAGCTGTAAGAACATTCTCCTTCCTTAGAAAAAAGGCCAGGTATAGCCTTATATGTCTGTGTAACCAGGTACGGGCCATTAGACATCAGTTTCTGTGCTTTGAAATGAGAGTGAGGAAGCTGCAGTCCTGAAGTCAAGCTATTGTTATAGTCACAGGACTGGGAATGCTCAAAGAAGTCCTCCTGAGTGTATGTCTACACGGTAAGTCCTGGCAGATAGGATCTCATTGAGCCCACACTCCATTATAAAAGACCATATGTTGTGGTTTAACCCCACACAGCCGCTCACTCACCCCCCCCCCCCCAGGGGTGGGG
>NW_009231202.1:27392-77671 GCF_000690835.1 Fulmarus glacialis | reverse complement strand
AGAATACCCCATTGGCCAGCTGGGTCCACCACCCCGGCTGTGCTCCCCCCGCCCCGTGTGAGCATCACCCAGCAACAGCCAAAGCATCAATGGGCCATCAACGCTCCTTTCATACCAAACCCAAAACACAGCACACCCCCCAAGCTACTGGGGAGAAAGTTAACTCTGTCCCAGCCGGAACCAGGCCACCATATTAACATGGACTTGGGCAGCCAAAAAGTCCCATCCCCTGGGTCCCATTCATTGGCTCAGCCTCAGAGCTGGACAAGCATGGCCACATGCTTCTTTCTCTTTGAACGATGGGAAGAGTGACTGCCCATGTCAATGGCATACATCATAATCATTCCCATTGAACCAGTACCCATTATTTCTAAGGCATTTGAACGTGGGACCAGAGAAGGCTTGCCCTCTGCTGTTTCAGCACACTAATGTCTACACATGATCACCCAGATATGTCTGTACCACAGTGGAGAGGATAAAGCATGGGTGCTTTTCAGGACACGTGAGGGACGGAGAGCACCTGTTTCCTAAACTTGCAGACACCTCATGCATGGATGTCTTTGCGCTAAGATGAAGCAGGTTAGCTCAGACCAGTGACTTTCAAAAGTTTTTTACTCCTTTCTACATTTGTTGTAGACACATAACTGCCAGTTAATCATGGAGCAGACAGAGCAAGGTGGTAGGATGAGCTATTTGATTTACCAATTTTCTTGACAAACTCTGGCAAAACCACTTAACCCTTGAAAAGAAAGAGAATGTGTCCATGAAGTCATATTGATGAAAACAGAGCCTAGTTATCAAAAACAACCTGCAAAGTCAAACATCTTCAAAGTTGTAGGTAGTTTGGCTTTATACACAGCTTCATACTGTTACCCAAAGAAGTCCCTAAACAGATTGCAGCTACATTCAGCTGAGGTTTATTGAGAGTAGATGATAAAGCAGAGGGAGAGGAAAAAGGAATTTGAGGAAATGCTCTCTAAGACACCGTCAGGGCACCACGGGGCCCAGGGGCTCCCTGGGGGACCAGGGGGGTTTCCTTGGGTCCATCAGGGCAGGGCCTGACAGCTGCAACCTGTCCCACCACCCCAGCCAGGAGCAGGGCAGCCAGGGGACACCGGGGCAGCCCCAGCCCTGGGCTTTGGGCACCTCCTTCGGGATGGGGATGGGGACAGGCCGAGGCCAGGCCAGGATGTGGGTCTGTGGGTGGGCCCATCTCGGTGAGGCCCATGGCCGGACAGGGCAGGGATGTGGGGAGCTGGAGACTGGCCCTGCTGCGGCACTGCTGGGGCAGGGACTGACAGCCCCAGGGGGCTGACGTGGAGTCCTGGGCTGTGGGCAGGGTGAGAGGAGCCCTGGGGGCATGGGCAGGGGCAGTCAGGGCTGGCAGTGCCTCAGGGACACAGCAGACACACCCGGAAAACCCTGGACAAGAGCCTGTCCTGAGTGCCCAGCTGGTCAGGCTGGAGGATCTTTGAAGAACCAGGGCACTTGAAGCTGGGGAGACCCCCCAGCTTCAGCCCCACACTTGCAGCGGTCCCAATCCTACCGTCGCTTATACCTGTCCTGCGTGTTCAACCGCTTGTGCCAACTGCTCACACTCAGCCTGTCCCTTTCGGGCTGTGGGCTGTGTCATTCATTGCCACATTCAAACCTCTCTTCTTCAGCTCAGCACTGACTCACCCCATCCCTCTCCACGTCTCACTCATCCCTCCTCATATGCGGCAAGAGATATAAAACCTGCCTCAGCCTATATGGAAAGAGCTTCTGAAGTCTCCAGCTCAGTCCTGTTCCTATTGCATACTACACTGCAATAATAGCCATGCTTTCCTTTATTAATACTTTCAGCTAACTAAGCTATATGGAAGTTTGGTAGATCACCTCCAGATGTTCTGCTCACTTTTAAGTAACAGAAGACGATACTTTTCCCCAGGGCAAGTTTATCTGCTATCATCAGACGTGGTCATTCCCTCCTTTGTTAGGCTCTAATTTTACATCTAAACTAGCTGATGGGTTTGTGTGCATTGTAAAGCACCTTTTGACAGACCAGTGACAACAGCCAGCTGCCCCCTTCAGCCAAAAGGGCTTCAGATATTGGTAACTTTTCCATAACAAGTAACTTCTTACAGTGAGTTTTTCATTGTGTCATGTCCTGGCAAAAGACAGTTGGGAATGCCCTTCTTGGTCCTTTTTTAAAAACTAGAGGCAGAGGTAACCTCGCCTAGGTAGGGCCAGGCTGTGAGGCTGGCGAGCATGGGGAGCCCGTGGCTGGCCACGGCTGCTGATGCACGCACAGGGCTTCACCTTCCAGCCTGCTGGGACCCACCCTGCCAAAATCGTTGTGACAGCTGGAGCAGCAAAGCAGTGTTTAAGCAAGAACAGCAGTAGCGAAGCTGTGGCCTGTGTTGGAATCACTCGCTTTGCCTCCAGCTCAGGAAAAGGGACGTGTCAGCTGACCCTTAAACAAAAGCTACAAGCCTGGGAGCTTTAACCATCTATCTGGCCTGCTTGCTTACAAGATTTTAGGGTCATTTCACACAATTCCTATGTCAGCGCAGTAAATCCCACACAGAATGGCAGGTGACATTTTAAATACTCCAGAGCTGTAGCAGGCAAACTTTATGTGCGTTATGAAATTTTACTTCCTTTCCTGATGAACATTTTCCTAATGATGTGTTTGCAGTGTAGATATAGCTTTATTTTACCAGGACAATTGAGCCTGTATTCCCCAGACAGCGATACACTACAACAAAGAAAAGCCCTGACAGACCTCTCTTCTCCCTAGGTGCACATTATAAATGATCTGTCACACAGGATGAGTTGCAGCCCCTTCTCATATATGCTTATACGTTCCTTTATCTCTTCTCAAGACGTGTTTTAAAGAGTTGAGGAAAGCATAAAGATGTTTGAGTCACATTATTATCCTGTGCTGTTTTGTAGCACATTCCTCAGAACGTTGTGCGCAAGGCTCCACAAATAGGATGTAACTGGAAAGTCTGGTCTCTTTACTGGCCTCCCACAGCACTATGGGAAATCAAAAGAAAGCTTAGCAGAGCTTGAAAAAAGTTTTTATTGTTGCCTTTAGAACATCCTTCTAAATTAAGAGCATTTTAATTCAATTTTAATGCTGGAAGAACAAGATCTGCATTGTTCACATCTGCTCGTTAAAGTAAACAAGAACTCATTCCAGGAGAAGAAGATGCAGAATGACTGTCCTTCCTGTGCCTTCAGTCCTTCTACTCATTCATTACACACCTTTCAAAGTTGAGAGAGACTGAGGTAAGCGAGTACCAGCAGCAGTTCTTTCACTGTGCTGGCATGACCCACTCACCAAGCCTTACCCCATAAGCTGCAGCAGTGGCCCTGTAGGAAAATAGCAAGTAATCAGGTTGTGAAAGACTATATAGCACTGCATACACACGAGGACAGAAAGGTTGTGTAACATCTGCTGCAATAGTTTGGGAAACACTGTTTCAGACAGAAATGCAGTACGTGGAGCTTTAGGGTAGCGCTGAGCTGAGCCAGCAGCCCTACAGTCACTGTAGGTATGTTGCCCCTAGATGGGTATGTCATGCAAAGCCACTCCGACATCTCTGTACCTGGCGTCCATTACTTAAAAAATTAAATGCTGCTTTTTTGTCTGTTCAGGATGCGTCCTTTGCTCCTTTTCACTTGCCTGCATAGAGAAAAGATATTTATGAGCACGTAGTTAAAGTTATTTGATGAAATCTACCTTGTGAGGGCAGGAAATTCTCTATAAGATAGTAAAAATGCTATGGCTCAATGTCCATGTCCCTTACTCTGAATATACAGTCCTGGAAGAGATTGCTATAGCTTGGTGCATCCTTTGCATTTCAAATTCCTTTTATAGAACCTTTGCAGCTAAAGGTAAAGGGATGTAAATGAAAAATAAGTATCACGCTAGAGAAGCCGAAGGTTGGTTTCTGGAATTTTCCCAGGGCTCACATGTATCTTGGGTAAGACTTCCTTTTTCTGATGGACAACATGCCCAATTGCAATTACATAGAAAAAAATCCCAGACGTAGACACAGGGGTATTACGTCAGCCAGATTCCATTATCCTTTATCCTTCTGTCATAAGGATGGGCAATGTTTTCATCTTACTGACAGGAGGAAAGTAAGACTGCTGCGTGACCATAACCACAACAGTCGTTTTTGTCTATTCCTTGCCCCCAGCTCATTGCCTCTCAAGATATGATTTTAGCCCTTTGGTCACGCAGCCTACTTATTCAGATTTCCTCTCCTCACTTTTTGTGCTGTCATGTGTGTACGTCAGACATACATTCATCACAAACCCACTGCCTGTTCAATCAGGCAAGGAAGAGAAAATGCCAGAACTCTTTGGGGAGATTTTTGGGCACGGGTGGAAAAAGGTCACAGGCACGGCAGAGGATCAGCAAAGAGCAGAGGATCAGCATGGAGTTTGTGCCGTCAGCCTGCAATCAGATGCTTTGCCTCAGCACTCATTCATCATACGTAAAGCCTCCTAAACTAACAGCATCACTCCGAAAAGGCAGGAGAATCTGTGATTCTAAACATAACATAGCCGTGCCTTTTTTTTTTTAATTAAAATTATCTCTATTTATTGCCATCCTTATTTTATCTGCTTTCTCCTCCACACTGGTGCTTGTGCAAATCAACACTGAACAACAAAGAATCTATTTTTTGACCCTACGAAAATGACAAGACATTATAACTGTTGTAGAGGCATTCCATAAAAACATGCTATAGCTACAATAATTTTGGAAAAAGCTCTTCTGAGTTAAAGAGAATTAAAAGGCAATATATATTTGAATTGCAATTTCTTCAGTTCATGTTTAATTTCATATTTAAAGTGACACATTGTTGTGTATTGGTGTTATTCAAAATTTCTGGGGAAAAATAATCAGTAAAAATAGTAGTAAAACTGAATGTCAACTTAGTGTTTCATTTTTGATTCAATTCAGATGCATCAAATGCATTAAAAACTGTTACATAGGTATGTATTTTTGGTTCAGAAAAATTTGCTTTTCTGTTTATCTTACCGTAAACTCCTTTGTGCTGAGTCATCAAACTATGTTTTTATGTGTAACAAAATATATTAGTATAGAAGATTTACTTCTGGGAGGTAGGAGAATATTACCTTCTACTTTACAAAGATATTAAGTTCTCTTGTATATCACAGTAAACTGTAAAATAAAATGTTATTCTGATATTAAAAATACTCCAGACTTCAACTCATCTACACACCAGGTAACAGAACACGAAGGTCTTACTCGATACTCAGAAGAAGTTTTCACACCTGCTCTAATAATGTGAATTGCAAAGAAACTCTAGATACGCATTAATGTAGCTATGTTAATTAGTTTGCCAGGCACTAAGCAGAGCTGGCTTCATGGCCATGAACTGTGGGAATATGAAGGAAATGGAAAACCAATTAACTGGTTTTCAGCAAGAACACATAGTCTTGGAAAGAGTTAACTATGCCATCTTCTTTTTAAGTTCTGCCCTTAAGAAAAAAGGAAAAGGTAAAAGAGGATCATTTCCACATAGGAGGGAAGTGAGAGACACAGAGCTGTGCATAAAAAAGAAACAGACTCCTTACAATTCTTAGCAAACTTTTAGAGTAGAAGATGAAGGAAACAGAACAGAAACATTTTCACACAACAAGCATTTGCCGATTCTGCCTTCCCCAAACATTTGGAAGTCAAGCTGCACCTTCAAAATGTCCATTTAGGATCTTGCTTCATTTAACTTCTGTTCAATCTTGCTTCATTTAACTTCTATTCAACGAAAGCAATGGTTTCAGAAGTCTGACTCCCACTGAGGAAAAGCTGGAGTATTTATAAAAAATTAATGTAATTAAAA
Organism: Fulmarus glacialis; assembly: GCF_000690835.1. NCBI lineage: Eukaryota > Metazoa > Chordata > Aves > Procellariiformes > Procellariidae > Fulmarus > Fulmarus glacialis. The sequence continues at coordinate 71,807 of NW_009231202.1, read as the reverse complement.
CTATTAACGCAATAATAGTATTAAGAAAGAAAAAAAAAACAAAACAAAACAAAAAAAAACAGAAAAATAACAGTCCAAAAATGTAGCCAGCAGCAGCCAGAAGGAAGCTAGCTGGCCTCCAGAAAGGGGACAGGGACAGAGGGACAAATCCCAGTGACTAAGACAGACTTGCTGACATGACCACAGAGGCCATGCCAACAGGCTAATTTCAGCCTGGGAACCCTGAGGGGTCCTGCCCAGCTGAAAACGTGCAGGCTCACACAGACTGCTGGGGTAGGCACAGCCTGGCCAATGCAGCCATCGCACATGGGGTGAATCTGGGTCCACCTCACTGCTGGGGGTTAAAAAAACCAGGGGTCTATCACCCATACTCCACCCCGTCACTGCCTCTATTCCTCACTGCTCAAGTGGCTGCATATTTTTGGAGCCCGTTATCTGAGCAAGAAAAGGGATGCTGAGGCTCTTCCAGGCCTTTTGCTGCCAGGTCCTGACCATCCTGACTATCTTTTACTCTTAAAAGCACTGGCAAAGTTCACATTTTCCCTCCCTCTCCCTCCCTCTCTCATGTACTATGTCTCTCTCTGCAATGGCAATTCCCATAAAATACCAGGGACTTAAATTTTGTATGTGAGACAATATCTGGTCTTTCATTAGGTATATATCCCAAAATCAATTTACAAAACTAAGCATAAAAGCGTTGATTTCCCTGACAGAGGGCCATTGAAAGGTATTTTGCCAGTACCATGATGGGGAAAAAAAAAGAGGTATGGAGAAAATATGGCATGAGCATATATTGCTGAGTAATAATAGTAATTTAAAATGGGAATTGCACACTGGAAAGATAACTTTTTAACTTTTAAGAGTACTGAATCACAAGCAGAGATTCCATATAATTTCTTTCATATAATTTCTGAGGTGGATTGAAAACTGGTTGAATGGCTGAGCCCAGAGCACGGTATCAGTAGCACAAAATCTAGTTGGAGGCCACTGAATAGCAGTGTATCCCAGGGGTTATACTGGGTCCAATCCTGTTCAACATCTTTGATAATTGTCTGGATGATGGGGCAGAGTGCACCCTCAGTAAGTTTGCTGATGGTACAAAACTGGGAGGAGTGGCGGGTACTCCAGATGGGTGTGCTGCCACCCAGACACACCTCAACAGGCTGGAGAAATGGGCTGACAGGAAACCCATGAATTTCAACAAGGGAAGTGCGAAGTCCTGCACCTGGGGAGGAACAACCCCACATACCATTATAGGCTGTGGGCTGCTTGGATGGAAAGCAGCTTGGCAGAAAAGGACCTGGGGGTCCTGGTGGACACCAAGTTGAACATGAGCCAACAATGTGCCCTTGAAGCAAAGAAGGCCAATGGTATCCTCAGCTGCATTAGACAAAGTATTGCCAGCAGGTCGAGGGAGGTGGTCCTTCTCCTCTACTCAGCTCTGGTGAGGCCATACGTGAAGTACTGGGTCCAGTTCTGGGCTTTTCAGTATGAGAGAGACATGGACATACTGGAGAGGGTTTAACAAAGGGCAACAAGGATGATTAAGGGACTGGAGCATCTCTCCTCTTTCACAGGGAAAGGCTGAGAGAGCTGGGACTGCTCAGCCTGGAGACGAGAAGGTTCAGGGGGGATCTTATCAATGTATACAAATACCGGAAGGGAGGGTGCAAAGAAGATGGAGCCAGGCTCCTTTCAGTGGTGCCCAGTAACAGGACCAGAGGCAATGGGCACAAACTGAAACGCAGGAGATTCCCTCTGAACATCACTTTTTTACTGTGACGGTTACCGAGTTCTGGCACAGGTTGCCCAGGGAGATTGTGGAGTCTCCATCCTTGAAGATATTCCAAAAACATCTAGACATAGTCGTGGGCAACCTGCTGTAGGTGGCCCTGCTTGAGCAGCGGGGTTGGACAAGATTACCTCCAGAGGCCGCTTCCAACCTCAACCATTCTCCAGTTCTGCTGTGAGAAATATTTCTAACAAAATCAAACATTTTTTCCAGCTGCTGTGTTTTTACATCAGCAGAGAAAACAGATGAAACGTGTAACTGGCAGTTCAAACGTATTTTTTCATTGAAAATTTTGTCTGTGGACAGAGTGTGATTTGGTGAAAGACAAAGTCCAAGGTGTACAAAAAAGGATCCTCCCAATAAATTATATTGAAGTGGGAGATTGATTTGGGAGTATGTGTCTTGGAAACTACAGCAGTCAATGGAAGGTACCTATTTCATGAAGAAACGAAGCAAGAGGTATTAAAAACAATTACATTAACAGGAAGACCTTGATTTGCCCATTTTAAAAAGATCAAATTACTAAACAAAAATCAAACATGCCTCTTACAATGTCTATTAGCCCTTTGCACATCTCCAAGAACGCAAGATTTTGCTGGAAGACCAAGCCTGCCCTTTGATAGTGACTCATTACAATATGCTGCAAAGTTCTGCTGCAAGAATATGCCGCTATAACGTGACCTTCTTCCTGTTATATAATGCCATGACTGAAGTAATGTTCTTCTAAACGAATCAAATACAAGCACATTTTCCTAATTCTGATATTATCTTACAAGAGAGAGAGCTCCTGTAACCAAGAACTTTACTACAATAGTGCTCTGTGGTATATTGTAATACAGCCTCATTATTAGAGGATCAGGAACTTGCATAGCGAATTCTGACATTTAAAAAAAAAAATCCAAATCAAATATCTGGAATGTTCTGGAAGACAAATTCAACTGTTTCCTACAAGATGATAGCTGACCCCTTACAGGATTGTTCCATCTAAGATTTTTGTCAGTTCCATTCTTAAATATCATCAGATGGCACCAGCTCACAGCCACTCTGTGAAAGCTTTAAGCCTGAAAGCCCTTTTTTCTGAGGCGATTTCTCTGGACTGTGTGCAGGTGCTTTGATTTTTGCCATCTGAAATGAAATCTGAATCAGGACTAGTCCAAGCAACAACCTAGTTCCTGCAAATATGGCTTTTCCAATCCAGTGAGTTAGCAACCCCAATGCACAAGGGAAAAAAAACCAAAACTTGTTTGTTTATTTATTTGTTTGTTTGTTTAAAAAAGAAGTCAAACTGTGAAAAATGTAATCTTTTAAATTTCCTCAGTTATGTGGGATCCTAGCCACTAGAAAAGATTTAAACTTATTCAAAACTCTTTGCTCTTTAGAACTGTTGAAAGACAAAACTCCTAAAACTGATCTTTCCACCTTGCTTCCTATGACCCTTCCCCCCAGCAGCACTATTTTAAGAGCAAGGCTGTCTTCAGCAAGCCAAATTCCAAACCATCATCTCAGGTTAGCAGCAACTTACCCCACCAGCATATCCATAGATTTAAATAGAAATCTGCATGAAGTAGGTCATTATTTCTTTCATGTAGGAGTATGAAAATACAGCTAACTGAAATTTTCTCAAGATTACCTTCAAGTAAGAGTTTAAAATGAGCCCAGCTAAGCATTGCCCTTCTGGGACTAAACTCCATTCTGTAATAACACTCCTGAGACCAGTTTGTTGAACACAATGCCTTACAGAAACATAACTTTTTTCTTTTTTAAACTACTTCATACACACGTTTTAACTCACACATTCCCCAGCACAACACTACTTCATCTTTCTCCAGGTAGCAGAGTATAGGTTTTCACATTTTGTTCCTCTGGCATCTTCTTAAACAAGCCAGCTCAGTAAGTGGTGCCTACAGCCCAAGTGGTGTGATACTGCTCTGAGCGCTGAAATAAGTGGGTTTGGGTAGGGGGGAGAAGGATTGTTACAGTCAGTCTATTTGGTTTGGACTATTTGCACTCCTGCTGAGTGCACTCAGCGCAATACTGGTTCTGTACGCTTAAGAACAGCATGCTGGAGTGCAAGAGGAATAAAATAACAAGCCTTTTGAAATATTGGAGAATATTTCTAGCCTGCAGCAGAGGCCAGTGTCAGGCAGAGGATTTCAACGTAGTTTTTGCACTTTTCAGTCCTTTGCCACATTTCCTCCTTCAGCTGGAAAATTCACTGCAGATTCAGTACATTTCTGTTCACCTAACATGTTGCCCAGGAGCAGGACAGGACTCTACTCCATCCAGCTTTTGCCATCACCACCTCTCTTCTCTGAGCACTTGCTTTAATCCAGAGGCAAAACAGCATACATTACTGGATACATCACAAAATCTGATTAGTTTAAAATGCACGTTTATCATTTATTCCATTCATTTTTCTTTATATTTGCATCAACATAAGGAGTGTTCAAGCAGCTACTATACATGTGTCAAAGAGCATACCATTGCAATGACACAAGGCCTGGGCTGAGTGTTACCAAACCACGGCTCTAGCAAATGTGTGCAACATCTCCTTCATGTTTGTGCTTAAATTAAAGGGTAATAGACATAAGTGAGAGGTGAAAAAGTAGCTCAGTTATCTGACATCTAAAACCCCGTGCATGCTTTGCATGAAAGCCATTCTGCTGCCCATTTAGAGATAACCTTTTAGAGGTAATTATTTCACACACTCCGCCACATTATTGCTCCCTTAGGACTCTTCAAAACATAAGTGTTGCTGTTCTTGATGCCAACCCTAGGGCTTCAGGAGATGTTGTCTGTGCAGAAACGAGCTGTGGTCTGTGCACTGGAGCGTGAGTGGAAGGCCCGTTAGTTCCTAGGAGAAAATTTCACGGTGTTACTGGCATCAACAAGTGGAAAAGCAGGATACTTTTTGGTTGTCTTTTTTTCAGTCTCTATCAATGATTCGTGGGAACTAATGCAAAATGATCAACCAGTATTTCCTTTGAGAGAGCACTGACAAGTTATTGATTTGCTTCTACTTCTAATCTGCTTGTTCTCCTAAAAAAGTGAGGCATGAGAGGGTAAAGTGAATAAAAATAGCCAGAGGCAGCAGGAAAAAGAGCAAAAGATGAGAAGCTTGAAAGCCCCAGAAGCCAGAGAGGAGAGGGGTGTTGGGTGGAGATACAGAGAGAAGGGCAGGCAGTGGCAGGACCTGCACAGCAATGAGGAACACAGACAGAGGAGGGTGGTCAGCACAGGCAGTCAGTCGTGTTGGGCAGGGGGAGGAATCCAAATCTGAAGAAAGGGCAAACTGAAGCAATTACTACTTGATCAAATCACAGCCCTGGGAAAGCAGAGAGCAAAGTCTTACACCTAAATTCAGCTGGCGAAAGGAATAGAGCAATAAGCTAACTGATCAGAGAAGATGGCATAGACGACAGATAGCAGGGAGAGGAAAAGATGACCAGAAAAGGGCTGTTTTTCTGTGCAAGCAGGAGGCAGGGAGGTGTGGAAGAGCTGTAGATTTGGATTGTAATGGAGATTTGCAAATAATGCAGCAGTAGGTTAAATCTGCCAGACACATTATAGAAGCGTTCACCAAAGGGCACTTGCACAAGTTTGTTGATTTGTGAGTAGTGAGGCTTATTTCACCCTTAGCTGGTAAGATGGATATTTTGAACTTGCAGTCTGAATAACTGACTAAGCATTTCCAGATTTGGTCATTAAAGCAGATCATGCTTCTTAGCTTCTTGAATGCTATTACATTAAGTGGATTACTAGGGAAATAAATATGGAAACGTTTCTGCAGACATAAATATCTCTAAAATGTGGAGATAGGCTTTTGAAAAGTTTGCAGCTTGCCTTAATGCAAACGCACTGTGTGATGCCATTGACATTGCACATTGTAGGTGGTACAAAAATAATACTAATATGAAGGCAATGTCAATATTATCCTCATCAAGGCAAATCCTCAAAGGCACTAAGTTTCCCTGTATGCTAATCCAGATGTTACTCTGTTTCTAGTTAAGGCAGCTGATGTTTCACCTAGGTTTGTGATAGCCTGTCTTTATAGTGCCAGAAGAGTTTTTGATTACCATATGGTTGGTAAGTTTGTAACACTAAATAAATACACTTTGTAATTAATTAGTACACCTGCTGTCAGTACACGCTATATCTGCGTGGCCTTTCCGTAAGATTTTCTGGGTCGTATGTGCCTCAGCAACAGAAAAATCCTTGATCATTTTGGCTAGAAGGACAAATGATCAGTTTGTTGCAGGAAAAATACATTCATGAACACTACAGACAACCTTGGTAATTGTGCAACTTCTCCAACAAAGCACTAATAGCCCAAACCCCACTGAGCAGAGACTATATAAGTGAAGACAGTAACTCCACTAGTTCAGTAGCAGCAATAAATTTGTAACTACTAATACAACCCAGTTACTATCTAGTTATAATTCCTGAAGCAACAGTCAATAAAATCTCAACAAAAAAAACTTAAATGTGCTATTGACAGATAAATTCTAGCAGAAAGTTTGTCTGAAAAAAATAAGAATGAAGAAATAATTTTTCATCATTATTTTCCTGCTACCTTAAATATACCATCCTTGTTTCTAAGTGTCATTTCCAGAGGAAGAAATGTATGTTATGTCAAACTTATTTTGTGAGCTAGACAGACAGTGGGGAAATAAAATTGCAATAAGTAAACTCACTCAGAAATTCATAATTGAAGCTTTTCAAAAGCATGACTAAAAGCAAGTTATAGCATTTTCTCTAACTGGAAATTGATGGAAGCTTATGAAACACATAAACTAAATTGGGGAAAGTCCATGAGATTTGCCACAGGCTTTGTTTCCCCATTCATTGTGCTGTCATGGGAAGTGCTAAAGCTTCCTTCAACACGATGAGTAAGCAGAAGAACAAAGGATTCAGGATTAATAACCAGATAGTTTATTGTATGTTTGTGATTCAGGAGCATCCTTATGGCTAAAAAGGTGTTGTTCCATTGTTTAGTGTGGGCTGAAAAACTGGTGAGAGAGCTTTTATTGTGTAAATTTCCATATGTTGTTTAGTCTGCCTTTTTCAGGAATTCATTTGCTGCTTACATTCATTTATGTTTCAATCACTCATTCATATACTATAGAGCGTTATCATTCTCTCCCCACCCTCAAAGGATTGCCTCGTATAGCTAATGCAATCAATACTTCAGTGTGAGGGGATAAACTCTATCCCAGACTTCCTATTGTTTTGTGGTTGATTTGATTTTATCTCAAACTACAGCCATATCAAGCCATATTTTGTTGTCTGTTTGACAGGTCTATTGCTGGGATGTTTTTTTGTTCTTCATTGTTTGGACTGGGCTTATATTAGACCACTATTTATTTTCATTTCCTAATTAGTCTTCAGCTGACCCAGAGTCATATTATAGATGTGACGAGAGTTATATCTATTTTTTCCTCATCCAGGCTGTAACTAATTTAAAGTGATAATGTTGGTGCCAATCAAAGACACTGTTGATAATATTTTAGTAATAAATATTCATAATTAACTTACTGCATAACCTGACTTCAGATGTAATTAAAATGGCTTAGCTTTTAACATATAATTCAACTTGTTTATTCTGAATACTTGCAGTCAGTTGAGTTTCTAGTAAATAAGAGAAAACCAAAAGAAGTGGAGCTCCACTAAAATTCTAAGCTTTTGTATTAAAAATTCAGAACACCCCGATTAGGCACACAACTTAATGAAAAATAAATTTTGTTTCATTCTGAAGCCCATACTCACATTCTAAGGAAATTAGTCAGTGTGCTAAATTAGTGCTGGAGAATGAGGCGGCTCTTCTGAAGCATCTTTAGAGACGATAAGCTGTACTTTATTGTTCATAAGCATACATAGTCATTCTCATTCAGTATAGTGGAGTTTTTCCTAACTTGTGTGGAGAAAAAATCACAATAAGGCTAATTTTATTTTAATCTTATTAAGTTCGTCTTAACATGCTTGTGCCTCTTTTTGTCTCCTGTCTAATAGAATAGCAGTTTATAACAAATAGTACGCTGCAATTGTGTGAATTTACAGAATTTAAGAGGAGACACTTCAGCCATTCAAGAGAGATATCTTCCTGTTCTCCACACTTTCTAAAATGTGTCAGGCCTAAATACTCTAGATGTTCACAACAAGAGATGTTTTGAGTCAAGATTTTTAGGACAGATTCTTATTGTAAACAAACTGGAAAGGATAAAAGTACAGTTGAGGGAGTTCTTGTTTATCTGTGTTTGATGGCATTGTGATACAGTGACAAAAGCAAGTCTTATTTGTTTGACTTAATGAATTTTCACAGTTCTTTTTCAGATTACATTGTCAACAGTGCATCTTTATGTTATTACCGTCTTTCTAATCTGCCCTGTTTTTCCTTGAAGGCAATGAGATTTTTCTGGTGATTACTGTCCATGAGAAATAAAAAGGTTTGAAATACACTTTATTATACTGGTCTATGAAGAAGGAAAGGGATTATTTTAAATAAGGATTGGCAAGATATGAACGCTCTTGGTAATCAGACCTATCATGCCACTACTCTAAATCTTCTTGGTCTTTATAGTAAAATGATATCTATAACTCCAAAGCTGCAACTGAACTTTGCATCTCAAGGTATAACGTATAATAAACTTTAAAACAAATATGATCACTTTCAGAAGTAAGAAAGTCCCGGCAAATATCACTTTTCAAAGTGATATTTCAAAGCTTAGCATCCTGAGGAGATTTACTTTATATTGAAAAACATGCTTTATTTCAAAATGGCCGCAGTAAAAAATGTTATTGATTGTATTTCACTTTGCAAAATATAACTAAAATAGAACACAAAATCTGAATTCTGTTTCACAGTGGTTTCAATAAGTGTAAAGAACCACATGAGATAAATTTACCCACTAACTCTACTGTTTGCTTACTGAAAGTGCAGTACTCTGGAGAGATCTTTAAGAATACAAACACTAATGTAGATCAATTTTTTACCCCATCCAATGACATTTCTCATTTTAAATAATTAAATAGGTAAATATTTAGCAGTATTAAAATAAACCAATTCTTTATTTGGAAAAGGATGCGGGGGGGGAGCAGGGCGGGAATAACTGTTAAGAAGTACTACCCGTTAAAGGTGATCAAAACCATTCCTGTATTGTGGTCAGATTCGGCTTATCATTTCAGTTGAAAATGTTGTGTATTTTTAGTGGAAAAGGCATAAGAAAAGAAAAGGTGGGAGGGAGGGTTTGGAAAGGAAACATTTGACTTCTGAAACTTCAACATTGGTTCCAAAGGCATTTTGGTTTTTTGTTGCAAAATATCTGTTTTCCACTGGAATTATTAAAAGGGATACCATAATAAATAAATGAATAATTTTTTTTCAGGTCAAATAAGTCTGTCTAAAGGCAGACTCTGAAAACTACCTATCTGCCTATGCATTCATATTTTGGTTGCAGAACCAACCAATTTATTGTTTCTATAATTTTAGCCACCACAGATTTCACCCACCAGAAGAATGCGTGACAAAAGATGAAGAGTTTTATCACTGCATATCCAAATATAGCTTGCCTTTAAAACCCGGGATTTGCCTCTCTACTTATGAGAACCACTTTTATGTGTGCTTGTCATCTAAAGGATTTTGAGGAACTGTGGATGAAAAATCTATAGGAGCACTGGCTTAGCACAGAAATTCAGCCGAGTGCCAGGGCGGGCTAGCTCTGCACACATCGGAGAGGTGGTACAGCATAGCACAGGAGAGCATTGCCCATGGATTTTGGCTAGTTTTCCTCCTTTGGCATCTCATTCCTGGCCTCCACTGTCTGCAGTTAGGGACTTTTCTGACTCCAGTGTGGCTCTTCCCAAGGTACAAGAAGTACAGTGCTATCAGCTTTGATGTGTATGGATCACTGAGATAAAAGACCAGAGAAGAGTGGGAATTTATTTAAAAATCATGCAATTTGAGCCAGTGACAGTAAAAATCTATAGTTAAACATCTCGGTTAGTTACGTTGGTGTCCAAACCCCTAACTCCATGAGGTCTGCAGCTCCAAAGCTAGTTCAGTCAAAGGGTAGCAGAACAGGAACCCATCTGAATACAGACTGTTGTGCATGCAGGGCAGATTTAAACTCTGAATGTTAAGCTAGAATACATTATCTAATGGAAAAAAAATCCATCATTGGCTGTCAAAATTAACGGACAAGCATACAGCAAGAAATAAAAAGCAAAATTGCCTAGTGAGCTAAATAAAGGTTGTTTTGTTTTAAATTACAGTAATAAAAATGTCACAGGTGAGGGAGACATAATATTTGTCCACATTTTGGAATACAATCTGTTCAATCAAAAATTGAGATGTCTGTTCTGTTACTGCTATTTCCATCTTTGAACCACTCTGCCCCTTTATAAATCAACAAGAGCAGAGAAGAAAATGTAGTAACATATTTTTTTCTTTCTGTGTCAGAATCCGTTAGTTTTATGACTGTGTCAAATCCTGCCATTTAGGATCTGGGGTTTTTTATATATATTTAGTACATGTGTTTGATGCTTTTGTGTGAAACTGTTTTCATTTTGTGCTGTCTAGTACAATATCTGGAGTCATGCATCAGTTGTTGTTGTGAATAAAGATTTACTGGGGAATGTTCAAATAAGGAAAGACTGTCACGTCACAGTGACAAATCTAATGTGTGAAGCAATCATGTTCCTGTAAAAATAAAGATTTATGTAGATATAATATCTTTATCTACAGAAATTATATTGAAAGATATTTCAGGACAGCTGCTATCCAAAGAGCCTTTTCCTGTTCTCTCACTTCATGGGCATGATTGTACTTTTCTTTTAAAAGAATCTTAATCAATTTTTTAAATTTAGTTTCATTTTTTACCCAAATACATGTGAACACACACACCCTGAGTCATATTCGGACAGAGTATGTTCTTCCCAACTTTCTCTGCCTTATTAACAAAGAAGTCCAGGTGTTTCTGATGTCAGGTTTGAACCACTTGTGCCAAACCAATTGGAAACATAAAGGAGAGAGAATTGGCCAGTGCTTAGGCTGTCTAAAGAATTCCCAAAGGTCTGGTAAGGAGTTTAGAGAGTTTAGATCAGTGAGAATCAGTCTGTTAACTCCTTTGGAGTCTGGATTAGGTTTATGAGAACAATTCATTTCCACTCTAAACAAATCTGCCTGTTGCAGGACTGATCATTATTCTTCAGTGATTTACAAGAAAGCATACTGATGGATAGCAGTTTGAATATTCTACTGATATAAACGTTACATGAGTTTTTCTTTTGGGGATGAACAGCTAATTACATTTGAATAATTGGACCATATGTGCTGAACTAGGAATATTTGATTGCAGAGCTGATCAGGACCTTCCATTTCTGAACGTAGACATCTGAAGTGCTCTGGTTCACAAGAGGATGCAACTACACTAAACACATTTGTTGATGTTTCTAAGGAAGCAGCTCATTTCTTTTCTGCAAAATATGAGAGATTCTTTGTCTGGGGAATATATCCAGCAAGTGAAATATGCCAGAACAAAAAAGGCCTATCTACTGTAACCTATGCTTTATCATTCACCAGCTCTCTCAGCCTATTTATCAACTCTTGTTTATAGAAGATTGCTTTCCCTCACAGAATATTGTTTTTCCTCAGATGAAGACGACCTCTTTTCAAGCGTTTGCTTCATCCTTGCTTCATACTTTCAGCATTTTTGTTCTGTTAAACTGTACATTTTAGCCTCCGGGTTGCACAAATTTTTGTGTGTTCAATAAACTAAAACAATCTAAGTTATTACTCTTGGATTACACAGTTTTGAGACCACAATGTTGCTATTGTGTCTTACCCTGGGAAATAATAGGGCTTTCGTACATTCAGTGCAGCAACAGACAACTGTGTTCACAAGAGAGCTACACTTACCATGGCCACTTAGGCTTTCAAGCTGATGTTACTGCTCTGCTGGGTCTGAACCTTTGAAATCAAAACATATTTAGCAGTGTCCAGGTCCAATTGTGTAAAACACAAAAATGAAAAAACAATCTTTGCTGCGCTCAGCCTCGGTACGACTTCAAAAATCTCAGAAGAGAAGAGCTAGAAAAGAAATAAAAGGAAAAAAAAATGAGGACGAAAAAATAATGCCTTAAATAGGCTTTACTGGCCATTAAACTTGAGGTGAGCTGTTTAGACACACAGATTCTCATGGGTGAGTTATATGCAGCCTCTCTACAGCCTGTGGCTAGAGCTGCTAATAGACACCCAGCACACCTCTAAATCTAAAAGGCTTTGTGGTAATCCCATGAGGATCCCTCACCTCCTGTCTCTGAAATTTTCTCCATATCATATTGCATTTTCTTTTGCTATAATGTCTATTTTAAAATCAAGCCACATTTCTTATGTTTAAGTGGATTGATCCTCTGAGTAGCATATGTGTAATAAATCACTGAGAACCTGTGGGATTATTTTAGCAACTTTGTTCAAGATAGCTGACCAAAAAATAATCATAATAAATCAAGAGATTAAGATACACAGTAAATTTAGCCTTACAGCTTGATAGGGAGAGAGTGATTCTAGAAAAACTAGTTAAGTGGCTCCACAGGACTCATGGCAGATTTTCTTGAAGACTTCAGAAAGGAAGAAAGGAGGTTTAACAAGCACTCCTTGAAAAATGTGAGTGCCTGCTAAGGCTCATTCCTTTCTGTTTACACCTCATTTGCTGGGTACTGTTTTCTTCTCCTGCAATAGTGTCAATAATCTTCATACAGACCAAATGAAGAAGGCCTTAAATATTAACAGGCCACCCAGATAAAAAGTAGCAGGAGGTGGATTTACATGATCTGCCTCCAGGCTGGGCATTTAAGACTTTCTTACAGACCTACCTACCTCCTACAACAATGCTGTGTATGAGTGATTGGTACCATTCTGTGCCTTCCTGTCAGTTGTCACTACCATCATCTTCTTTTGCGTTCTTCTTCCTACATGTGGCATAACACTTAAAACACAGAACATGCACTAACTCCTTAGGACACTTTCTGACTAGTGACTTCCTTGCCTGAGTTGTTACTGCATCTCTCTAAGCTGTGATCAGCTTGATCTAAATTCACTGAATTTTGATAGAGAGTGAGAACACTTGGCAATATGTCTTTATGTTTGGATTTTCCAGTTGATATTGATGGAAATGGCAAAAACAGATAAAATTGGCTATTTAATGTTTCAGGCTAGACAAGGAGGAGGTAGAATCTGTTATTCAAATGTGAATTTACTCTATTCTTTTTGCCGTTGACGACACTTGTTGATTTCCCCCATTATATGTATAAAGAAGTAAGTAAAAAAATACGGGATACCTAATTTTAATGACGGCAACTGTACACATTAAAGCCAAAATGGCTTATTCATCAGTCAGCCCTTTTTTCATTGTAATTGGATGGAACTTAGTAACACCTGCAGTTTCATTTGCATTCTCATATCCATTTCTACATGAAGAGAAGCAAATGAGATTTGCCATCAAGTGTCTCACACTGGGACTGTTATGCGTTTAATATTTACGGCACTTTTAACTGCATTCTAAAAATAACTGGAAATTTTTTTCCAAAAAAAAGCAAAAGATATTTTGTATGAAAAAAAAAAAAGGAGTAGTGCTAAAAGGTCTGTTTGGGACAGGTGGTTTAAATCAGCATAGTTTCACTAACTTCTACATTGGTTTTGAACTAGGAAGGGTTTTTTGACTGGTGTGACTAAAGAAGTCAAGTACTTTTAAAACAGCTAACATGAGCAGGAAGGTGAATGATTCCAGGTTTAAATGTGTTTGAGTAGTCCTTCTCCACCTACTACATGTGGCCTGAGGGAAGAGGATGAAAAGCCATAAGATAGAGTACAGCAAATAAAACCAATAAAGGAAGCAGTATCTGTAGAATCGTATTACATCCATCTTTGGAGATCTGTAAAACCCACAGACCACTGCAGCGGCTGAAAAGCAACATTAAGCTGAGGCAGACAAAGATGCCCTCTACAAAGGCAAGCGGAACAAGTTTTGATCGACAAGTTTATATGAAAAACATTTTAGTTCTACTGCCATGGGAGTAGTGAAATTGTTCAGCCATTGTCTTTTTCGGCTTTTATGAGATAGCTGTTCTATAAAATGTGTCATATGAAATCTTCATAAAAAACATCTTGACATTTTATTAAAAGCTCCAGATCTGGCTTCTAAAGGGAATGTAGCTTGCCCATTCACAAAAATTTCTTCCTGACAGCACTTATTTTGTGTAAACCCTTTGCTCTCTTACCACTTGTTTACCAGCTCTTGATTTTTCCCTCGCGTTAACATACAGTCAACATTTTATCCATGAACATCTTGAGAAGGAATAGAAACCTCCATCAAGATTTTTTAATCAACACTTCACCACATGCATTTCTGCTTGGTCTCCAGTGGTCATGTTTGAAAACGTCTTACTAGGAGAACCCTTGACGGATTCAGCAGACTGGGAGGATAACAGGCAGAAGTACTTTTTTATCAAAGAATCTCAATGAAAGGTACATTGAGATGTACAAGTGTCTGTTTTATCCTTCTTTTCTTTCTCCTATTCTTTTCCCCTTTGTGGGCAGAATTATTTCTAAATTCACCAACACTTTTTGTTCCCCGGTCATAGCATTGCTCCCATGGTATTAAGCAAGATTGATGTTAGCCAAAAAAATTTGCTCATTAAGAGTTAAAAGGAGATCTGCATGGTGCCAGACTGTACTGCATCTGTCTAGCATGAGGTTGCTGTGCCATGCTCCATAGCATCTGGCACTGGCCACTCAGAAAAAGGATGGTGGATTAGATGGATCATGGATGTAATCCACTTTGACAAGATCTATGTTCCTGTGACTCAAGGAACATAATCCAATTATTCAAAGGAACGGGCACACCGTATTTAAAAACACAGTCTCTTGTGTTAAGTTTCCACCTGAAGCAATATGATAAATACAGTATGTGTTGTATTTAAAGAATGCATTAATGAGACATGTTTTTTCAGACCTTATTTAAAAGTTTGCTTTAAACATGAATTTGTGTGTGTTTCTGCTAAAAGGGGAGAATGGCTAAAATATAACCCCTGCCCCCCCAGACTCATAAATTACAATGTTTGATGGACCACAATTTTAATGACAAGGCTAATTTAAAGAGGAAAACATAGATAAAAAAATTTGCCTTCTGCATGATCCTGATATTGCTTTAAGACACTTAGCCCTCTCCACACCTAACTCTAACGTGCAGCAGAAAATCCTGGTTGTTAAGCCAAATGTAAAAAAACCCCTTTTTCTACCCCTTTCCTTGTAGCTTTTTTTTTTGCTTTTGCTTTTTTTTGTTATTATTTTCCCAGAAAATGTATGTATTTATTAAGGTTGCAGTCTGACCTCACTCCTTAATTAACGGAGAAAAAACTTTGAACAGTGAATGGATTCTTTCTGACCTGATAAGGCATTCAGCCCAATTACAGTTTTTCACGTGGTTCGGAAACAGAGAGTGCGTGGATTCTCTGATGTTTGGTGGTGCGGTGCAAACTGCATGACTTTAGTGCAAATGGCAACCTCAGAGCAAGCACTGAGAATCTCTCTTACCCTCCACCCTCATGAAATATCCAGTTAAATTATCAAATACAGTTGAGGTTGGCAAACAAGTTACTGAGAGAAGGGAGGGGGTGGTCAGGAAAAGGAAGAAGGAAAGATAACAAACAATATGAGTGCATCCACTGTTTTCCCTTAGAAAATGAAGCTAAATAGTGAGGCACCAACCGCCATGGGTCATCAGATCATCAGCTAGTTAATACTTGCTATTTCTTTGAGCACTTCAAATCAGCTGTGAATTGGGCCCTTGACTTTAGTATCACTGGATCCTTTTTCATCCTATGCGAATGATTTTAGAGGCACAGAGTGGCAGATACTCATAAGTATGCCTGCACACAGCTCAATTTAAATTGTTTCTCTCTATTCCACAGATTAAACAGGTCTCTACATACCATTCAGCTGGTTCTTCTGTGCTTTCCCATACACTGCTTGCTCTATTACTGCTTTTTCAGGGTTAATTCAAACAAAGGAACACCTCTTCTACATTCAAATCCCGCCTTAAAAGTTCACCTTTATCAGAAAGTTGGTAAGCTGGTAGTCAACTCATAATGCCCAGAACAAGAGATGGTTTGAGACTTTCTAAACATTTCAGGAGCAAAATATGCATGATTAAATACTGTGCTATCAAAAAGAATTTGCCAACTTAAAATGGTATGTCTTCCTCACTTCTGAGGTGTCCATTTTGTGGTTATCACAAATAATCACAAGTAGTTATGTAACAACAGCACTGAGAGAAGAAGATTTACCATTATTAAAAAGGACTTATAATTTTTCTCCCACTGCACAGGGGAGAAATTTAACTTAAACAGCAAATCAACGACTTGTTTCTGGATATCCCATATGAGCCATTTAAGTAGCTAGATATACACAGTTTATTACTTGCAATCTGTGGGTCACAGCTCTTTTGATTGTACTCCCAGCAGTAATATCTCGCAATAAGGTGTTATACAAATTGATCTAATGAATAACAGAGAAGACATAAACCAAAGCTGAATCTTATGAACCTCATTTTCTTTTGAAATGTTCTTTTGAACCCATTTTAAGGCACCCTTACATTGCAGAGCATAATGTAAACTGCCTACCTAGAGGTCGGGAACCTAACACTATGAGAACATAGTGGGGTATTTTTTTCACGTTTTAGATGTGCATTGTTGCTGCTTCCATTGGACACTGAAGCAAATCACTCAAAAATATCCACAGCATTGACTGTTCACTGCCTAAGTGTTTTAGAATAACTCACAACTGCTACTGAGATAATGCAGCTAGCAGAAAGATCTGAGCTACAACTGACTCCAAGCATCTTTGGAGATCTTTCCTCATGCATAAAGTCACCTAAACAAAACTAGTAATGCTACCTACAGTGACACCATCTTGCTTTTTCCAATAATAACATGATCATTATTATAGTTCTTGTTGCCCCATCTGCCTGATTTCATTCTTGTGTACAGAACAGCATCTGGGATATAACCATATGACTCCTCAATGTTAGGGAAAAAAAAAATAAGACTCCCCAATTTGAGGCTTCTATTAAATTCTAACCTAATCTTCCTCAAAAGCCTGGTATTTCATGAATGGACAATTTTCAAAGATACTGTACATTCAGACTTTGCATTGATTTGCATCTCAAATTCATTTTCGTTTATAAGATTGTATTGACACCAGTTGAGCAGAAAAAGATTGTTAGCTTTGCAACACAGATGGAAAAACTTGATTTGTGTGAGACAAATCAAATGTTGAGCAATTAATTAGATCCCTCTTTTTCTCCCCAGCCTCCTTTTGCAATTATCAGCTTTACCTGAACAAACTGATATCATACTTTCTGGATGTTCATTTTCTAAGAGCCTTGGCTTGGAAAGTGATAACCCTGCTTCATCCTACATACTTCAGCCCCTACTCCTTTGTTTTTACACCCGTGTATCTAACTGGAGAACTAATCTTCTTGCAGCTTTCAGCCTATCCCTTACTACACAAGTCAATTCTTTCTTGACAGGCATCTTCAATCATTTTGTACTAATAATTCTCTAGATAAAACATATGACATAGGAGAGACATGAATAATTGTGAAAACTTTGACCATGAATTATATGTTTTTTAGACTTCCCATAATCCATCCCTTCCTTACTACTGCTAATAAATTCTTTTAGATTCCATGATAATATAGATGACTTAAATTTCATCGTGATTGGTAAGGGTCATGCAGGTGTAACAGGAGACATGCTAGACAAAAATGAAGTCTCCTACATATCTGGTATGCTCATCTCCCCACGTTTCCATTAAAAATGTTGCTTGTGGTATCCCTTCTCATTACGTTCTTATAGGGAAGCACAGATAGAAATACATGCCAGCTAGCCGGTACACATGCTTAACCACCAGAGGCAATAGTGCCTGGTTAATATATTGGAACCTTATATATAGTATTAAAGGGTAGTGTAATCTAAAAACCTATACACAAACACAGATTTCCTGTTTTAGCATGCTGGGAAAGTCTCTAAGGGAATCCAGTCAGGAATAATCTTTGTTTTGTTTTAAAACCTCATTCAGTTTGCAAATCTAACTGCTAGATGTGTTCAAGGAGACCAGTCCATTATAATTCAATATTCTTTTCTTGTCATTATCCAGGATTGCTGCTTTGTTATTCAGCCGATATATCTTAATCCTACTGCCAAGCAGTGAACCTTCAACACAAAGCTAACGTTGTGTTTATAGTCCAGGTCTAGAAGCTTAATGCTGCTGCAGAAAACAATGCAACAGTTCCTAATGTAGTTTCCCCTTCTCTTTGGCCATGATAAATAATTACATCATTATAAAAAGGCTCTTCAGCCAATGGAATTCTAACCTTTTTTTGGAAAAGTTGTTTTCAATGCAATATGTTTACACAAACTGAAGAGTTCAAAGCCGGAGTTTGATTCCTCGCCCAGATTTCTCAAAGCTCTGCAGGCAATAACTTTTGCAAGAGGCAACCTCTACTACTCAGGCATATCACTGCTGTGTCTCAGGTGTGTAAAAAAGCAGGCTGGTGAGAAGTTCATTCAACAGGGAACTCATCATTCGTGGGCAAAAGAAGTAAATATGCACGCACGTGTTGGTCTTCTGAATGTGAGCGGTCCCTGTTCTTGTACAATGTGTGCGCCTCATAACAAATCCTCCTGTTTAGAGTTCTTATTCAGTGAATAACAACTCTCTCTTAGAGAGCTCTGAGAAAAACACCCCTGGAGGAAGAAAGCAAAATGTCTGGGAAAGAGAATTAAAATCATCATTGTTACAGATTTGTGCTACCTAGCACTAATAGCTCGGGCTGTCACTTTGATGAGAAGGCAAACTACAAAGCCTTTTTCCTGGGTATGAGTAGAATTATAAGAATGAAAATGTAAACCAGTGAGACAGTTCCCAAAAAGGAGAGTGGATCACCATGTCTTATGGGTCACACTTTTGATTACCTGTGCCTTTTCACCTCCCCCTTTCCTTTCCCTTTCTGAAGAGCTGAGGTAACAGGGCTGTAAGAGAAAAGGAAAGAAATAGAGTAAGTTAAAACAGTGTGACTAAATGAACTTGGCAGCAGGCCAGAGGAGCTGATATCAGAGTGGGGAGACCAGAGGCTCTGATGGCTGCAGGCTCTGCGGCTGCTAAGGTGGGTCATCTATCAGCCGAACAAGACAGTTTTAATGTATGGCTTATAATGAGCTCACTGCCAAAATTTTGTGGGTGGGACGAGGAAGTGCTTGCAGCGCTAATGCTCTGTTACATCTTCTGTTGGACTCAGCATGAGCAGTAGAGGACTGGGGGCAGTTGCCAGCCAGGCGTGCCCTTCCCCGAGGCTGGGGTCGGACGCCCTCACTTAATTGTCAGCAGATGAACGTGATGAGCAGGAGTCTCATAAATTCTCGTCTTCGGTGCAGTTCTGTTATTAAAGTCGGCAGTAAACATCCATTCAGGGAAAAGATTAGTCCACAATAAAGCTTTAGAAACCTGCCTCTATGTGCATGGCTGTTGTCTGACCAATTGCAACAAGCAAGCCCTGGCTGGGCTTTCTAAATACACCAAAGAAGCATCCATAACAAGTACCACGAGGACAAGGTGTTTCTGTCATAAAAATTTTTCAGCTCTGACAAGCATAGACTTACTTAAGTAAATATATATTGTAATATTACATCCATATAGAGGTTTTTTGCACTTAATATAGCTTTATGTAGTGCTTTATAAAATATAGTGACTGAATACATTCATATTTTAGTGAGGATACTACTTACACTGTACTAACCCTTTTTTCCTCTTTGAAACATAAATATTGTTGCAGCAATGCCATTTTGATAACACTTTTACAGTAATATCTACAAAAACCACTGTGTTGAGCAGCTATTATCCTATGGTGGCCTAACTTTTGAGTCAGTAAAAATCGTTATTGATATCAAGTACAAAAAGCTGTCTAAAATGCAACACACTTTCCCCCTGTTTACAATATCTGTGAACCTACTTGTTCTATCTCTACTTTACAAAGAGAGTTTATTTCATGTCAAATCTCAGTCATTAATTATTTTTATAGCCTAGTTGCAGCCTTCTGAAGATAGGAAGCTAACCAATTTATTATCTTTTTCTCCCCACTGCAAAAGAAGGACCATTTTACTTCTTAAACTGTTTTCCAAAAACCTTATTTGCAGCAGCAACCAGTTATTCCTATGCTATATAATTTCCATAGCAACAGTGCTTACCATGAGAAACAAAGCCCTAATTGACTGAACCATGTACAATAGCCTACAAATGTTAAAAGAAAGGAAGTAACCTGTTGCAAGTAATTTTCTAAACGTATAAATCATCCCCACAACTCCTTTTAATCTCTCTGGGAAAGTGCATGGCACATTGAAAGTTTCCCTGTTTTTAGCAGAAAACACAGGCAATGAGACAGTATGGCTTTTCACCCACTTTCATTTACAATATATTTCATTTTCAAAATGGCTTGTGCAACAATGTAGCTACTTATATAATCACCTTTCAAAAAAACTGCTGCTTTGTAGAAACTAAAATTATTTCTTGCTAATTACTAACTTTGAAAGAAAGCAATATTAATATTAATTCTTCAGCGCAAAACTTCAGTCAATCTCTGAAGGCACTCGTGCAATTCACATTATGTCTATATCAATTCAAGCAGAAAAAAAGGGAATTCTTACATCCCCAGGCCTTCCTCTAACTTCCTCATTGGGGACCCCAACTTTCAACTCCCTAAGTATAGAGTAAAGTTAGTATGTGAGCAAGACCACCACAGTGCATGCTTTGTCCAGCTAGAAAATTAATTAACTAATTACATAGTAACTTTATTCATTTCTGGCAACGTCAGCAGTAAAGCATTCATTTCCACTTTCTCAGTAACTTCCATGGCAATTTTTTCTTGCCTGAAGGTTCAGAGACTGCTTTTGCTCTTTATAAACAAGCAGGCTGTGCATTAGGGACTAAGGATTTAGCAGGAATAATGTTGCTAATGTGGCCAGCTCAAAGTACAGTGCAACTGAAAATGTGATGCTGTATTATATCTTGAGTATTAAGTTGTCATTGCTTCCACTGCTGAAATCTCCAAACTGATGATTTGTTTCCACAACTGCTATCCAGCTTGATGTCTTTGTGCCTTGCTTTGGTTTCCCACTGCACGATCACTACTCCGTGCTGAGGTTTTTTTGCTTCACAGCAGTCTCTCTTATTTCCTTTCTTTGTTTTTCCCCTATCCCTGATACCAGCCATTAACTTGCTTCCAGCTGCAATCTCAGAGGGAACAGACCAGCTGCTCCCTTCCCCATCAATCCTCGGAGCTCCTCGATCCAGTGCCAGCAGATATAGGAAAAGTCACGATGACCTCCTTCAGATGTCATGAGTCGCTCCTCTGGTTGTAGGAACAGACTCTTACTGAGCCATTTACAGCATTACAAGAAATATGCAGAGATGGATAGGGAACTTCTTACTCTCAATACGTATCCACAAAGGGCAAGGGACATTTCCCCTGAGCAAACATGACTCAGAAGGCATAAGACATAGAAAATATTATAATTCATACTATACAGCAGCAGTAAAGGGGCAATATTCACTTACTCTTCAGACTAGAGTCACATTCAGTTTCATGGTGAAATATAAGCAGAACAAGTTTTTCCTCTTAATGACCTCCGGTGGAATCAAGCACTTCAGAATAACTTGGTAAAGAGACGGCAGAAGAGCCCCTTTTACAAACAGTCCGAAAGACTATAATAAGATTTGTGCAATGTACTTTCCGCACACTGAGACTGGAATACAGAGACCTGAGGTTTGGCACCCAAGAATGTCTTACACAACCTCGCATGGTAATCAGTGGAAAGAAACTAAAACTGCTTAAGTGAAAAGCAAACAGAACAAAATTAAAAGAAGTCACTGCCGGTGCATTTTAAGAATGAACACAAGCCTTGGCTGTGACAGTTCAGGTTTTAAAACTAGTTTTAAGGGGTTTTTTATATTGTACCTCACGGGCTCCCCTCTTTCATTGATGTTGAATGAGTTACATTACCTTGATTCATTTGCCACCTGTTACCATCCTTACCTCTAGGGTAGGTTTTGTTCCTTAAACGATCTCTTCTGTTAAAAAAGTCAACCAAATACCCATGAAGACTATATCTTAAAATACACAGAGACCCTCAGTAACAGCCATTCATGTTAGCACAATTTTCTTTGCCTTTGCCTAAACCAACTGCCACAACATATTTGTTTTATAAAGGGGGACGTTTGGCTTGTGGATGTCCAGTCAATGTTTACGTCAATAGCAAAATGTTTTCTCCAAACTCTGACATTTGGATTTCAAATACCAAGACATTCAAAATTCAGTATTAATGTTCATGCACTTCTGTCAGGTAACCCTTTGCCTGCTGGCATATCTACCGACCTTGTGCTAGGATGACTAGAAGTATTCTGTTCTCTCCTTGTATTTTTAGAAATTACTTTGGTGTTCCAGTGCATCTGGAAAAGGCAGCCTGGCTTCACCAAAGGTGTCTTATTGCCTTTCTCTATGTGTTGCTCTATGTGCTGCAGGGCCCCAGGTAACTCCTTTTTCATGGTTGTATACCTGCTCGCGCTTGGATGGGGTTCTTGACCATGAGAGTGTGATAAAGAGTGCAGAGACTGTCATCTTAGAGTGACATTCTTGATCCCCGACAAGCACATGGATGGACAAGGTGCGGTTAGGTTTAGGCATAGAGCAAACAGCATGTAGGCTGGCAGGGAAGAGGAGAACAGAGCGTGCAATACTCAGAGGGAGCGCACAGCTCCGCCTGCCTGGCCCCTGCAGCTCATGGGGAAAGCAGCAGGAGAGGCACAAGAGGACCATTATGCCAAGACCCTCCCGAGCAGCCCTTCCATGGAGGGCTATGCTGGAGTCAGCTCATGGTTGGAGAGAAGTTTTCAGCATGACAAAAAGCTGAAAATTAGAGAGAGATTAGGCAAAGAGAGGAGAAGCATGAAAGAACATACAGAAAAAGCAGCTAAAGTAATATTTGCTACATAATGTGATAGTTCTCCTCAGACTTCTCTTCCTGTGAAGATCTGTAATATAGCGAAGACAGGAAAGAGGATTCAGTTCAAAATACCTTCAACATTGTTTTTTTTGCCAAAATCGTCTCTTCCCCTTACCTACTGCACATTAAATGAGTTCCCTAAAGACCTAAGAGAAAAAGAACAGAGAGATAACTGTGGAGAACCAAGTGGGCAGAACCATTATTGATATTTCTTAAGGGCAAATAGAGACTCAAGGGTAAAAATCCTTTGTTTCTTGGTTTTCAAGGAAAGAAAAAAGAAAAACAGTCTGAGCCAGAACAAACTTTCTATCATTTTGTTCTGCTTTGAGCAGTGCCACCTCACTGGTTCTGTGAAGTCCTACAGGTTTCATCTCAGGAAAAGTGAAACCAGTACTCCTTCCAATGCGTGTGTGTACACACACACACACATATCCTACATGTATGTCTAGTGTACCCATGTGTGACACCACAGTGCTGGTAACAGAACAGTTATAAAACCCAACCTAAGGGCTTGCAACCTAAGTAGACAAAGACAAGACAAAGGATGAAGAAGATGAGATTTCCCTTAGGAAATTCCCAGAGCTAGGTGGAGACTAGGAGCCCATTAGGAGGAAGTATCTTATATGCTTGACCTCTTCTTACTCTTCTGTAAGCATTCATTGAGCATTAGAGACAGGATGGGGACGAGATGGACCTTTGGTTTGATCTAGTACAGCCATTCTTTTCCAGTGACATAATTCCACTTTCCATCTCTGTTTCTGAGACTGTTTCCGGCTCTTTACTGCTAAGTGGTAAAAACCAGCAAATTAGAAAATGCTGAGGCAGTCTGCCCTCTCTTAATGCTTCAGGCATTAAGGCAACTACGTTTGGAAATTTTGGCCTTAACTGTTCATATTGGTAGACTGTTGGTTAGGATTCAGGTTGCCAGTGCATAAAAAGGCAAGATCTAGCAGTACGGTTTAGTGACCTGATGACTCATCAGAAGCAGCACGCGGTATGCACCTTACAACATGCTTCTTGCTGCTTTCCAAAGTTCTGCACACCCTTCAGCTGAATACCAAAAGTCAGATTTGAAAAATGACCGGAGGGTCAGTAGTAGCTGAGTTCTTAGCAGTAGCCAGAGAACCAGGTTCACTGACATCAGTGCGGGCTTGCTGAAAGGCACGTGCACTACCTACAAGGGTCACTGGTTTCTTGTTTCGTAATTCACCTTTTTTCCACATTGCTGTGTGATTTAGTTGTTGGTCTCACTTGTAGTTTCTGCTGGAATTCCTTATCACAAGCTACAGATTTCAAGCAATAAGTGAGCTGAGAAGTGATAATGAGATTGTCTTTGTCCATCTCTGCTCCCTTTGACATCAGGGAACGTTTTATCACAGATAACAGTGGAGCAATTTGGTTCATTGCAGATGCCACTTCTGCACTGAACAGGACCCTCCTTTTCTTTCCTCACCCCAACCTACATCCCTCCCTGGCTGGACCGACATAAAATGCTTTTCAAAATCCCTGTTCCAGCAGTAGCACCCCCATAGTTGTCCTGTCTCCAAGCGACTGGCAGCTCCTGCTTCATATTGCTGTTTCTCTCTCTGCTCTCAGTGAAGTGGGAGTCAATTCTGCACGGCAAGGGCTGCTTAGACCAGAGAAGTAGCCCTTCACCAAGCAAGTCAATAAGCTCCCCGGATTTTCTTTCCAACCAAGGTCTTAGACTCTCCATGTGAGTAGTCAGCTGCTTAATGGATCTCCACTCAAGAATACATAACATTTTTAACACATATCAAATTTCCAGTATGATGAAGTCTGCAATTATTTTGCCATCTAACATCCTGCTTTCGTTAGCTAAGTTTTCTCTGTTTGTGCTTCCAAGTACACTTTTCTAACTTGATGTCTTAAAAAACAACATTATTTCAGAACAATAATAAATAGCCTCAGGTTACCACTTTCACCCTAACAGAAACAACTGTGCAAACCTGAAGAGAACATAAGAAACTGATATTTATTTTTTTTTTTTAATAAAGATCTCTCATTGCTTTTTGTTTGTTTGTTTTCCAGAGAAACTTACCGAGGATGAACTGAGCTGTAAGGCATGGTCTGGGGGATGAAGTATTGGAAGCAAGGCTGTACAACTATCTACTCAGTGCAGGATAAGGGCAATATTAGATAGAACTAATGAGTTTGAGTGAGTCAAATGACCTTTCCTCATTTGCTACAAACAGTTTTGTTCCTATGATTCAGTTGGTTGCTCAGTAAAGGTTGTGCAGCTCATTTGCTCTATTTTTTACACCAGAAATTAATAAATGAGGCCACAGTGTTCTGCATCTATTCGGTGACCCACTGGTAAGCAATTTTAGCTACCTGCCTACTATTTGAATGAAGGCTTGCACTGCTGAAGCCTTTCAGTAACATTGTAAGGAGCGATATATAAAGCCACTCAAGAGTGTCAATCATGTCTTCAAACAGCTTGTTCCACAGGTAGTTGTGTGTCCCCCAGCAGCTTCATATTCTCAAAAAAATGCAAAATGTATAGCAAAACACTGGTAAAGTATACAGGAACCAGCTTTCACAGATTTTTTTTTTTTTTTCTTTTTGTAAAAAAATTGGCTGCAAACAGGGAGAAAAGGGACATTAAATTCTCGGTGTATGAATTCAGTATGACTGATCTAAGCAATCTCAGAAAAAATAGGAGGGATAAAGGATTTCAAAAAAGTTGCTGTCCTGTCTTCACTGTTCTTCTCAGGTCGGAGAAAATGTCCAAATTGTCATCTAATATTCTCTTTCAAAATACACAGTTCAGTATTCTCCATCATACGTAAATGTCACTTTTCTCTCTCTTGAAGAGAAGGAAAAGAAGACTTAATAATACCTTTTTGGAAGCGTGTGTCTTTTAGCCATTTTGCCCAGAGATCTGACCAACCTCCAGGTACACTTCTTAAGGCCCTGGCAACCTGATTATACAGTGTATGCTGCCGCTGTCATCTGGCCTATACTTACAGGTGTCCTTCCCGAGGAAAGAAATATATGTGGGGGATAGGGACAGGTCTCACTCCTGCACAAAAGTGGGGTCCAGTGGTTCCGAAGCTCTCCTTTGGTTAGATGCAGCTATTTTTAGAGGACTTTGATGAAGAGAAGGGATTTGACCATGCCTGAGGAGGTTTGACAAGCTGTAATTGCTTTATAATCTCTTAACAATACATGCTTGAAATTATGCATATGTTTAAGTGATTTGCTGGATTGGGGCTACAGTTGAAAATCAAGCAAATGGCTTGGAAGGATATTGCCACAGATGAGGATATTAGCCTACATAAAGCTAGAACAGTCACGCAGCGATGCCTCAAGTTCTAGTGCATATCTGTCTTTTCTGTTTCTTACTGTTTCCCATTTAAATTTTAGAACACATTTTCAGGGTTTTTTTCGCTAAATAGCTTCTCCCGTAAGTGATACCAGAAATCCCTACCATGACATGCATACGCTACAGTGATATATATCTTTTGTTTCCCTTTCTCTTGGTTACAAGCATGGGCTTTTATTTTCAGTGATGCTGTTCTCTCTTTCAGTTGACGATAATGTAAATGGATATATGCCCTGAAAGGATAAATAAGGGTACTGACACACAGCAACTGATTGACAGAAACTGTTTAAGCGCTGTCATATGACTGGCATGTCACTTAGTGATCAAATTCTTCTCCTGCCAGTAAAAATTACATTGATGCCTCATGCAGATTTTAGCCTCTCCATAGCGCCATAGATCCATTCACAGAATTTACTATGCATCTCATACATTTAAAAAGATTGGATGAGGAAATCTCCTGTGCTTGCTCGACTTCTGGTCCATATTTGTCTCAGCTCTGCCTGCAGAATAACGCACACCTCTACTCGTCCACAGGCACGTTCAGCAATTTATATGGAAACGTGCAGAGAGTGGGGTCAGCTGGACACATCGTAGCAATATGTGGGTCCTTCCAAAATTTTTATTGGTACAAGATACCCAGCAGATGATACCCTTTCAGAGGCACTTTTTGTCACTTAAGAGCATGACTAAATATAGAATCCTGACATTAGTCTGCTGAAGGTAGTTAAAGGGCAACGAAGCTGGTGAAGGGTCTAGAGAACAAGTCTTATGAGGAGCGGCTGAGGGAACTGGGGCTGTTTAGCCTGGAGAAGAGGAGGCTGAGGGAAGACCTCATCGCGCTCTACAACTACCTGAAAGGAGGTTGTAGCCAGGTGGGGGTTGGTCTCTTCTCCCAAGTAACTAGCGACAGGACGAGAGGAAATGGCCTCAAGTTGCGCCAAGGGAGGTTTAGACTGGACATTAGGAAAAACTTCTTCACTGAAAGAGTGGTCAGGCCTTGGAACAGGCTGCCCAGGGCAGTGGTGGAGTCACCATCCCTGGAAGTATTTAAAAGACGTGTAGATGAGGCGCTTAGGGACATGGTTTAGTGGGCATGGTGGTGTTGGGGTGACGGTTGGACTCGATGATCCAAGGTCTTTTCCAACCTTAATGATTCTATGATTCAATGATTCTAAAGAAATTTGCTTAAAGTATCATCATAGCTCAACCTGGTCGAGGAGGAAGCAATTGCGATTTCATCTCTCTGTTAAGACTGTTTTCAAGAGCTCAGGTTAATACAAACTGCAATTATGATTATTTTTAATTGAAGGCTTCTTTCTTGGACCAAACCACTGCCTTTCTTTTTAAGGATACTAAGTAGTCTGAGATATTTTGCTTAAAATACTCCACAATCGAATCACTATTATAAAGAAGGCTGAATTTAAACTTGCTTCCTGATTATGACAAGACAAGTATTTAAATACCAACTCCATACACCATCAGTCCAGGTCATCCTGGTCATCACTTCCTTCATTTAACATTGTGACATTCTGCACTACAGGATGCTTTGCGAGTTGAACAAGTTGGGGCACCCAGACAAGTTGTGCAAAGCTGCAGGTCGGTGCAGAAGAAAGGTGCCACCAACAAGCAGCAGGGAACATTCCTGCCCCAAGGAGAGCGTGCACACCAACGTGGACTTGGTATGCCAGAAACGGGGAGTTGTACCCTGCCTTCCTCTCTGTGCTCACCTTATTTGAGAGGCGTATCAGAGCTTAACAGTCACCATGGGAGGGAGGGAAAGAAAGCAACTAGGGAAGAGACAGAGAGGCATTTGCGGATGGCATAAAGCAGTGGAGGGTTGGTAGAGTTTGAAGACAGATGGGCTGTTTCAGAGGCAGTTCCCATTCCTAAACCATTGGCATTGAGGCTGCAAGAGAGGCAGAAAACCAGTGCCACGCAAGGCAAAAAGGCAGTGCTGTGGAAGGCAGCGTCCGAAGACACTGAGAGAAGGAGGGGAGGGCAGTGACGTGGTGGTTCTACTTTGTATATTGGAAAAAGAAGACAGCATTGATCAGCACACACAATATCTGGAGAGCTGGGATTTGATGATACCAAAGGAAAAAACAGTGCAGAGGTGAAAGGAGAGAAAGGCGTAAAGAATTTTAGCATTGGGCAAAGCAAGGCATCAGCATGTACGCAGCACAGAGCAGAGATATATTGGGCAGAGCGGAGATTGCAGAACTGACATGTTATTCCTGTCTATTTCTGCTCACTGTGGAAATACAATATAGTCATTAGTTAATTCTTAATCTTGTCTGCTTATTAACTTTCCATCTAATTACATGATACAAAAATTGGAATTAACAGAACATTTATGCATTACAGATTTGTTTATTCAAGGTTCCCTACAGCAAGCTGTAAAGGAATTGTTCAAAAAATTTGAAGTGAAACATTGATTAAGAAATCCTTGGGAAATAAAGTCATGGCTTAAGGGAACAAAATCCACTTCAGGGAAGCTCTGAAGAGCTGGCAGGCATCAAATTTGTTAAAATCTGACTCAAATTCAATAAAACCTTCATGAAATGAACGCACCTGTTCTGGAGCAGCTGAACGCTCACAGAAAACTTTGAAAAACATTCAGTTTAGAAGGAGTTCTGCCAAATGGCCTATATTTTATCTTTCTCCCATTTTGACACATTGATATAAAAAGCAACATCTTTGCTTCTCAGAAGTTCATCTGTCTCTTCTGCTGCTGATTACCCAGATGAAGTCATATTTCTCTGTGATGACAATCATTTTACTAGAACTACATTTGATACTGTAAACAACAGGGAATTAGCCACAGAAGCTGACGAACTCTTAAAAAGCAAAGTGTTTTCATTCAGATGCTCCCCTGTGATGAAACCGTGACAGTAAAAGATCCAAGATAGGCACACAGAATTGTCCTGACATGAAGAAACATATTTTGTGACGTTTTCCTGAGGCATCCATTTTCCATCTAGTAAGTCATACATGATCCAAAAATGGACTAGAATGTTTTGAAGAGAATACATAAGAAAATATGAGGAAATATGTTCCGCTTATAAAAATCTGCTTTTGATCCAGTGCTTCCACATATAAAATGCATGAGAAATAGATGGTAGAAGAAAAGAAATAGTAAAATATTATTTTTCAGGTAAAAACATGCTTCATTTGCACAAAGACAGAGAAATCTCAATCCATTCTTTCAAAACATGTGTGTGGAGAACATTTGCCCTTAAAAGGTAGAGGAGGTGATTAAAAAGCCTGGACACCTGCCCCTTAGGAAGGCAACCTTTGGTGGCAATCCGGTAGCAGCTTGGCATCCCTCCCTGTCCCAGCCATTTGAGGATGTTTTCCCTCCTCGCCGTGCAGGCCACCAGCCCATTGTCAATCCCTTTCCATATTATCTTAGTCTTCCCCCACTTCAGAAAGTAAGTGCAAAGTCCAGCACCTACCAAACCAGCCAGCCTGCAATGCAACCCATTCCTCCTTACCAGAGATTCACAGAGATTCACCTCTTCCCTGACAAACCAGCGGAGCAGTCTTCTAAAGAAGGGACTTCTTCTACTTCCACCACGAGTACAGGACTTCCCTTGACTTCTCCTTCCCCTCCCCAGGCTGACTGCTGCCGACTTTCTCAGCACGAGCATGCGGTCACTGGGCCTCTCTCTCACTGCTGGGGTGCTTTTTAACCCTTTCCCAATGGGTGGTGTCAGGGAGTCTGCCCTGTCAAAATGTCGCTCCTAATTACTCCTCATCTAGTTTAATGGAAAGGCAATTTTTCTTCTGAAATGCATTACCCACATGAATAAAGGTTGCACGATCAGGCCAAAGTTTGATACAGCAAAAAGCGAAAAGATTTGCACTGCATCAGGGCTATAATCCTCCTCAGAAAAAATAATAACCACTTTACAGAGAAATAGATGCTCTCCCTCACTACTTGAGGCAGTAAACAAGCTCTACTGAAGTCAAAGTGGTAAATATGTTTTGAAATTTTGATAAGTACTTTCAAAGCAAGTTTTACAAATCGATCTCATTTTCTAAAGCACTGCAGACTGTTGAGTTCATCGCCGTTGAGCAAAAAGAGTTAAGTGCGGCAGTACTACAGAGCCCCCATTATATACTGACAACAATGTTTTGACATCAGTGCTCTCTTCATACTGTGGACAAATACTGAGTTGTTTGCCTGTCTGTTCTGTGCTGAAAGTGCATCTGAGGTTTGCAAATACAAAGGGTCTAAACCCACTCCAAGCAAAATCTCCATTGACTTTCACAGGCGCAAGAGAAGTCTTTATAAAAAGACCTTATAAGAAGACATAAAAAACCCCTCATTCTGAAACCTCTTCTACATTCTCAAAAGCTATCCAGTTACTCCACAATCCCAATCTGTTTCACAACAGGAGTAAGTGCTATCTCATCTTACAAAACAGCCCCTCTCTTCAATTTTTTAAGTGCAGAGCTAAGTAGCAAATAGTATCTCTGATGATAAATGGCAAACTGAATCTGGATTTTGACCAGCAGGATGCACTCATTTTACAACTACAGGCTGCTTTTGAAGACGTTTGCTCATCTGAACAGTCAGAGATGGTCCATTAGAAGCTAACCTTAGACCAACAAATTCACGTATGACATGATATACAGAGAGAGATCATTTCACCACTGCGGATGGGTGGGATCATTAGCACACTGATCGAATTATCCCATATTTGTATTCTTTATTAAATAGTTTCTAACTCAGTCTGATACAGAAGAGATCTCTTCCCTTAATGAATATTCTGCAAAGCACTCTCCTCCTGCCACGTGCCCCGCTGACCCAAATGAAATCAGGGATTTCCACGCTCCCGATTCAGTGCAGGTACTAGGTAATACACGAGAGCCGGCTTTCTTGGAGAGCAATTCTGCCCATGATGGGGACATCCCTGCCCATCCAGGGGAAACTTGCAATGCTGGGCTGCTTCATTCCTTTATGTGAGAAGCCTGAGAGGCCTCTAATTTGCCACTTTATCAAGCACAAAGGTCTGTGCTTATGACAGCATTTTAAAGTGCTGTACAGGAAAGAACAATATCTGTTCCTCTTGTAAATGTGGGAATAAACAGCTTTTGCAAAGTATCTTCAGGATGACTGGTAAAAGCTGGAAATCAGCTTCAATAACCCCTTCACTCATGTTGTAGCTGGCTTTACTTTACTACTTATAGTAGAAAAATCTTACTCTGAATTTTAGTTATCCCACTATCACCGCTAGCAACAAGAGCATATTTGGTCTGGTTATTCATTTCTGAAGAGCTGCTGTGGAGTAGTCATGGGAGGGAATTGTAAGCACACCGCTACCAGTTTGCCTGACCATGTTATAACAGAAATCAATTGTTCCTCTTACAGAAGAGGTCTCAGAGGACAAAATAATGCAAGATCTGAATGGCATCCTAGTTAGTTTATCTGTCTCCATATGTTTGACAACTGACAGGGAAATTGAAAATTCTGTTGAAAGAAAGAAGGGACCCAGATCATCCACAGAGAGTTATGGTTTTTTCCCTATCCGCTTCACAGGAATGAGGACAGCATTGCAAGATTCTTTAACCTTTCCAGACAGTATGGCATGCAACTCAAAAAACTGAAATTGTGCTGTGTCAATAGACTGTGAGCACAAGGACATTTTATAATTAATTTTTCCATCCGTTTTTGTTACATCAAAGTCCCCTTCAGTTGTTCTTCAATTTCTGGATGGTTGGAGTTTGCAAGAAAGTGGGACTGACAAGACAAGTTGTGGAAGATGCTGGGAGGGGTCGGGGCAGCAAGGGGGAGTGCAGTGGAGCTTCCTGAGTAAGGAGAAAGGGTGGATCTGAGGATCCTCTTAGCTGAACTAAATCACATCAGCAACATGTACTCATACTTACTGCCAGCTCCACTGAGAAGATACAGACGTAAAAGATAAGCCCAAATTACCTTTTATCAGGTTATGTTGCAAAGTTCAGGGAGGATATTAGGATGATTGGAGGCTTCTGAGAGCACTGCAAGCCAGTGCTAAAGTAGGACATTGCAAATGCAGCAAGCAGAATATTTCTCTCATCTGAATCTAATGAATTCACTAATCATGTTGCTGTAATTTTCTTTCAAGCTATTGGTAGAACAAGTGGATACCTGGGGAGCCAGCACCGCCCATGGAACCAAGAACTTCTGCTGCTTATTGGTATGCGTGGGAAAGTGGTTTTCCTGGATGCATTTATTTGCTGGCTTTAAATACTTATATTTACTTGGGGACTGTAAATACTTTTCCAAATGATAAATTGTCATCAGCCCATCTTCCTGGTGCATCCCAGATTAAAGCTAATGCCTTTCAGGTGGGTGCTATTAAATTAGCCTACTGCAACCTGACAGGTATCCTCTAATCAAAAGTGTATTGTCTTCTCTGCTTAGAGCAACTTTTGCTGCTTCTAGGTAGAAAGATAATCCCATGAGTAGTCCAACTGTTTTCAGATGTGTGGATTTGTGTGGGCCAGAAACAAGAAGGAAATGGCTTGTCCCCCTTAATTATTGCTACAATTTGTATTTGAGTAGGACTTGCACTAGGTGGTGAAACGCAGAGTGCTTGATTAGAAGAGTCTGCTATCTCTACAGACAAATAGAGGGGGATACAAATATTAACACTTTACAGATAGGTTTTGCAAGTCAAAGAATCAGTCTGCCATTAATAACATGAGAAAAATATGGCCGAATTAGGACAGAGTCTGCTCTGGGACTTTCTAATCTTAACGACAAGATAAGGTCGTTGTGCTTTGCACTTTTTCTTTACATACATAAAATTTAAATTGCCAGTTTTGATGCTGCAGCAGAACAAGTGATGTCAATTTCCTAGGCCTTTTGGGAATTAAAAACCTTCCTTAGGAATGTCAACAATTATGTTCATAAAACAGCTAAATTCCCTCCAATGCCCAAATAACTGGCTGCTCAAGAACACCAGAATGCTTCAGGACTGCTTAAACAGGATCTCAGAGCCACAGATACTGCATCTACAGTTTACCACTATGAAAACTGAATTGGCTAGAAAAATACCAGCTGGCCATAGATTAATTTTTTTTTTTTTTTTTTAAATGGGGTTGTGATATTTCTTTGTATTAGAAGAGACTGAAATGTAATTTGAAGTGCACTTTCTTCACAACCCATTATGCATGTGATGGGATCCATGAGTTTGTGCAGAATAAAGAGTCTCTCTGTTTCCATTTCTATTTGTGGGTAACAATAGATTTTGAGTTGACACCAAGTTTTTCGCAGAATCCGTGCAGAAGTGAATCTCTGACCATATTGAAAAATTGATTTTTTTTATATATATATACTTATGCACGCACATTCCTACTACTCCGGACAGTCCAAGTGTGTGCACATACATGCGTAAAGCAGATTGATCAAAACTTTTAGCCTGTCAAGTGTGTGAAGGATATCAATCCATGTTCAATACAAAGTGCTCATTTGATAGACAATACTCCTGTCAATTTATTTTTACTCAGAGAAAAGTAGTTATTTCACTGAAAGTGGTCTTTTTTTCATCTATTTTATTATGATCTATTCCATTGCTGAGCTTTTCTTGATGTGGACCATCAAATTTTGCTGTGTTACATCTTTGCTAACTCACACCATTAAGCTACTTCTGTTGTTGTTTTGTTAGTGTGATTAATAATAAAGTATCTTGGAGACATCTAGGTAAAGGTAATGGTAGGTTTTGGCTCTGAATATTTTAACAAACAAATAATGCAACAGCCTTACCTTGCTGATTTGAGCTAATGAAAACTGGGAGGCCTTATGGGAATTACTACATTTTGTAAATTGCTAAGTGAACAAGCAAAAGAAGCTGTGTTAATGCTTCATAAAATACACCATGTTCATTTATTTTTCATGAATATACTTTAAATTATGTGCAAACATTTCATAATAAATTAGTGGAATCCATAAAAAACATGAAGGTAATCATGAAGGCAAATTAGGAGTCTTACACACATATGTTCTTGCTGTAATTTCTCACCAAGAAAATGACACTAAAGGAAAAGAAAAAGGCAAACTGTCCACCATTGTTATCAATATAGTAAGTAAGAAACAGCAAAATATAAAGTGGTCATGCAGTACATCAGCCTCCAAGTCACCACAACATGAAAGCAAACACAGAGCCAGACCCTTCTTGCAGGTGCACAGTGAAAGAGCAAGAGGAAACAGTTGCAAGTTGCAGCAAGGAAAAATCCAGGTGGACATAAGTAAAAAAATAATTGCACAATGAGTGATCAAGCACTGGAACATGTTTCCCAGGAAGGCTGCAGAATTTCCATCACTGGCATTTGCAAGACTCACATGGACAAGGCCCTGGTCTGAATCTGATGTTTTCCCTGGTTTAACTAGGAAGTTGGGCTAGACGACCTACACAGAGCTCATCTAACCTAAGTTATTTTGTGAGTCTATGAAAAAATAAAATCTATAGGTCAAATAGGGATTTCTCACCTTGGAAAATGAGACTGAGCACAATGGCATCACTGCTGGGTTATTTTCAGGTGGATTAGAAAACTGAATGATTGATGTGATCCCCAAAACACTTTTATATAGAGCAAAATATCTAGTATTACAAAAAGACACTGCTGGACTTAACCGATCACCTCTGTATGGAAGAAAAATAGGATTAATCAGCTAAAAATCAATGTTTCAGTGAATAAACAATTCATTCACAGAAATTACCCACATCTGTGAAGTGAGTCTGGCAGAAGACTGTCTGTCCCCATCTCACCGTCTGTAGTGGGAACTAAAAACCCCAGTAAGTCCCAGTTCTCCGTATTAGACAGGAATGTAAAAGAGCTTACACACGAGGTGCCATAGTAATGTAAATATGAAAGTCAATACAAATTCCAGTCTTAACTGGTTATGCGCAGTCTGTTCCTGAAGATGCTCTAAATCACATCAGCTACCAACATCCACCAAGTACGTTGAGTACAATAAATATATTTCAGCCATGTCTTTCTTTCTGTCATCAAAGCTAGACAAAAGGGAGATCACCTACGGACTGGTACCACACCTAATGATTCCCCTGCATAAAAAGCGTTCTTGTGTAGCCCTGTGAACCCACAGTGGATTAGCTGCTACTGCAATGCAAAAGGTCTAGTCACCAGAGTCTTGCAGTTATTTTTTTCAAGGATGAGGGTTTACTGCTTGAAAAAGAATTATGATCACATTAATAAATATTTCTCAGAGCAGTCTATGGGCAATTGATGGTTTATGAGACATCAGAAAGTGATCTTAAAAAAAAATTGAAAACAAAGAAAAATTCCTCTACACCATTCCCAAACACGTGAGCAGGTAAAGAAAACAATTAATACTGGAAGTAATAAATGAACATTTAAAATGGCTCTTTTAAACTCAAATGAAAATTAAACATCTTGCAGTAATGCTGCACAAGGTCATACTATTTTTCCTCTCCCTAGACAACACAGGTAGCCCTGGGATAAAAACACTGAGAAGATTTGATTAAGGTAGTCCTCCTCGGGCATGCAGTAGGATTTCGAGTTGGGATTTCTGAAGTGAGATCAGTAGCTCACAGTTACTCCACAGAAGAGATTTTGCAAACTGAGGCAGCTGAGCTTCTTCCAAGCGGCATCCCAGCACTGTCCAGATCGCTGGCCTTCTCCTCCTCTGCATTTTTAGAATCTAGCACAGAGAAAAGACAAGCTGCTGACAGTATATTTGGAAATCTCTTTGGCTGAAAGGATAGACTTTCCCCCTTTCTTGCTCCCAGTTCAGACAGTTGGTAACAGGGAAATAGCTGTCTCATTTCTTGAAGGTCCCTCAGAAACCAGTCCAACATGAAACAAAAGTGAATGGCCCCATTATTCTAAGGGGGCATCATTTTAAAAATACCAGGGATGCTTTTCTTAGTCAGTAATTGCAAATTCAATTTTAGTACTCTGAATGGCAACAGGCTTCGAGGAGCAAGAGTATTGCAAGCTGGAGTTTGCCAAGTGCAAGACAATCACAAGTGCTCTTTATTTCTCTGGTCACTCAATAATATTAGACTTCGTTAAAGAGGAGAGATTGCATTTGCAGAAATTGAGCCCTAGTGACAGCACCCACTTACAAATAAATAGAAAAACTAACACTGCAATGTACCATGTCAGAGTATAGACTGCCACCAAATCCAGAAAACCCAATATTCTCATTTAACATGGCCTTTTTACTGTGCTGTTTACAGGATATTGAACACACAGACAGAAAGAGTAAAATCAGTAATCAGAGGAAGGATTGTAATATTAGATTTTGCAATAATGCCCCTATCTTACTGCTAAAAGAATAATATTAACTTTATTTCATTTTTGCACAGGATCGAACTTTTCACCTTAGCATCTCAGGGCGTTTTATAAGAAACTCCACCCATAGCAGTTGAAACGCTGCTGTGAATCCCTTCTGGTATCAAGCACACCAGCACTCTCTGGTATAACTAAAATAAAAACAAACATGCAGAGAAAGCTCATAACCCTGTGCTGCACCTGAGGCATGATGCCACCTTCACTGCTTGCTAACGAGCCATGCCTGCCCCACTGGAGACATATAATACAGTCACTGATCTCATGTTTCTAAACATACATGTTAATTAATATGTAAAGCCTCCAGTTACTTGGAAGCCATTTCCCCTTTTCGCCTTCTTTAAATCCAAACATGTAGCTGTATTTCATGCCTTTTAATTTAAATGACAGACCTGCCATTAATTTATAAAGCAATTATGGGTCCACTGATTTTAGTGAAAGCAAAAACATATCATGCAACTGAAATGGAGAAAAAATCAAGACTAAAGATGATTAACTATTCATATTTGTCTCTGCATTTTCAATAGACATCTTCTCTCCCATGAGATCAGGGATCAACCACTACTTAGATATTTAGTCCTCGGCTTTGGCATTAAAACCTTCCCCATCAAGCACTGTCTTAGTAATGTTCTTTCTATTCTAAGGAGTAAAAATAACAATGAAATGAATGGTTAGACACGTCATATATGGCATTCAGTAATGGGAAAGAATGAGATGGTAAAAAAGATGCATTATATTTGTACTACTTCCTTATGCTTACTTTTTTGTTTCAAGAATAAGATACTTTCTCTTTTACATTCTGATTGTGCTTTGTGACAATCATTATTCAGGGAATGTAGCATTTTAATGACTTAAAAATTAATTTGGTGGTCTCAGCCTAGCTCCCAGTGAACATGTGTCCACATCAAAAAAAAAAAAGCACACTAATTGGCAATCTCATTGGCATTCACAGCACAGAAGCCAGGAACTCCATAGATTTTAAAGCCAGAAGTGACCATTGTGATCATCTAGTCTGACAGGTCATGGGACTTCCCTGAATTAATTATTGCTTCAAATCTCAATAGCTGTGGTAGACCTGGAGCATGTTTTTTAGAAAAACATCCAATGTAAATTTTAAAGCTTCCAGAAATGGGAAATCCACTACAATTCTTGTTTAGTTATTCTAGGGGCTGATTATGCTCACTGTTAAAAAAAGCAGTGAATTTTATTTTTACTCTGAATTTTTGCACCATAAGCTTTAAACTTTGTTAACATCTTACACCTTTGTTTGCTAGAGTGAGGTGTCCTCCTAGCAAATTATTAGTGGCGATATGAATGTCAAGACTGGAGGATGCTTTATTTTTAATACGGTAGTCTAGTTGTTTAGTCATCTGTCCAGGAAACTGGAAATCTGGATTCAATGCATTCCTACATCTGAGGAATATGCAACCCATGGTTCCAATTTCCTAAGAGAACATCCCAATTGCTAGACTAAGGACTGCTGGAAACTGAGACTGGACTCAGGAATATCACTTACCCTTCTTTTTGAAGCTGGGTCATTATGTTAGTCAAGAACACAGTGTTTCGGAGGGCAGAGAGGACACCAAGAAGCATGGCACTTAGCCTGATGTGCGAGGCCCTTAGTTCAGAGAGGGCATGTTATACTACAATATACACCATCTATATTATATAATATTAAACATAATAGTTGGACAATGAAATAATTCATAGAAGAGATTAAAACTCAGGGCACATCTTTCTGCCCTCCTTTCCCTGCAGAGTGCCGCGGTATTTTTTGCTTTTAATTCAGTTGTCATGCTCCTTTATCATTTCACCCCTAGACAGAGACTTGCCACTATGAGGGTGAAGCACAGCATGGGAAAAGCCATGCTATATTGCCCGTGCCATACCTATTTTCTCAGTGCTACTTTCTGGATTTTACCTTACAGATCTGGCAGTCCAACGTATTCCATTGCCAACTACTTTTTTGTTAAATTGTTATTGTTAGATTGTTAGTTGTTCAATGTTAGAATACTACCAGCTAACTACTAGCACTATAGTATGGAAACGCAACTCCATCTTTTCAAGGAGTATAATTAGAAGTAGCTAGGCATTGCATATGCCACCAATAAAACAACCGTATTTTCCAACAGATTGAGTTAATAGGGATTCACCCTAATTAAAATCTTGAAGTTTTAATGAAAATATAAAGCCTATCTTGGGAAAGATCTCTGCTTTGATTCACATTCAAGTCACAGTGGCAGCACGGTTCTTAAGAGACCACCAGCAGAAGTGAGGCTGTTGAACACTCCAGGAGCCCTCAAGAGGACCAAGGTATGAAGCTTATAATGGGAAGGCATAGTAGTGGGTCAAGGTCTCTCAGAATAAATGGTGCATTTGTGCTCTAATTAAAGCACTGCCCTTTCTTTCACTCTTTTCTGGTTATTACAGTTTTATGTGTACCTGCAACATATTAGGGTAGAAACCCTGACCTCTTTAGAGCTGTTTAGAGACAGTTTAGTCTAAGTAGACAACTAAACTGTTGTTTAGTCTATTTGCTCAACTGAAATTTGGGAGATCTTTTTTTTTTTTTTTTTGATGCATAAACTCCTCTTCCCTACAAGTTCAAAGAGAAGAAAAAGGACGTTGAACAGCTGGTTACAAACACACACAGTTCCTTAGTGTTAAGAGACTTTTTTTAATAGGTGCTTTAATTACTTAATAGCCTGGAATAATGTTATAACCTTTTGGTTGCTGTTATGATTACCGACAACTAAAATATACAGTTCTGGCAAAGCTACCTCTCCGGAAAAGAAAGCCCCTGCCTCTGATACTACCCAACACTCCACTTAATTATGTTCTCCTTCATTTAAATGGTGATTCTATTGCAACATCTAACAAGGAGAAGATATTACAGAGTAATAGTGAGTGGCTAGGACAGCTGCTTGATCAAGGCATTATTGAATTACACATACTGAGGATGCAACTGGACAGTGAAAACAGATGCTTTCAGTAGGTGACGAAATTCTGCTCTGTAGGCTTTTAATACAGAGTGTATCCAACTAAAGATTAAAAGAAGAAATAAGGATCATAACAGATTAAACGCGCTGAGGCATTTCTACCCTGATATTTTTATTCAGAACAATATTATCTCTCTTATTATCTTCACGACACTTTATGACCACTTAATTGGTCCAGCTACAGATCTACCAGTTGTCCCAATTAGGTGAAATCTTCAGTACAACAGATATCAAGTGGAGCTATTCAAAGCTCCTACAAAGCCATTACAAACTCAACACAACCCATACAGGGGCATCTATAAATGCTAACCTTTTAGAGCCAAGTCCCTCTCTCTCTAACAAGAGAGCTGTAAAACAGGATTTCATAAAGAATATGTCTCTCTGGCAGCGCCTTTGCAATGCACGGCGGGGAGCTGGTTAGCTGCACTGACGATGTGAGGGGTGAGGAGCTGGCAGCACCCTCTTACAGAGCGCGGTGGTGAGCACAGCAAGGCCGTGCCGATCCCCGGCCCCGGGGCTGCCCCAGGCTCCCGGGACAGCAGCCCTGCGCCGCTGCCAAGCCTGCCACCAGCCCACGTCTGGCATATGGGCTGCCCACAAAGGAGTACCCCAGGGCCCCACCAACAACAGCAGGGCACGTGGATGATCTTTGGGGTCCAACAGCAGTTTTGGAAGGCCTTTGGGAGTCTCTATTTTAATTACAAAATTAAGCCTGAATGGCCAGTGAAGCCAAGGGATAATCCTGGATCAAAGCCAGGAAAGACAAACTGGAGAATTACAGGCAATCAACACAATCAACATTGTAATTATTTCAGAATAACATGGCTCAGCAAATAGAGGTGGATTTAAGTTCAGGGACTCGTATGTTCAACCTCTAGTTAGTAGCTATGCAAAAGCAGTCTGCAGTACAGACCATGCTGTCCCACCTCTGGCTCCCTCGTCCCTCTCCAGCCAAGACAGCATTTCCATGTCCCAATGTGCTTTACTGTCAGAGAAAGCCCCAACATACTGATTTCAGCTGGAAGAAAAAAGGTAATCCATTCTGAAGTAATCAGAGAAGCCCCCCTCAGAA
This sequence comes from Fulmarus glacialis, assembly GCF_000690835.1. Lineage (NCBI taxonomy): Eukaryota > Metazoa > Chordata > Aves > Procellariiformes > Procellariidae > Fulmarus > Fulmarus glacialis. The sequence goes on along the minus strand of NW_009231202.1, from coordinate 31,161 downwards.
GGTGCGGGGAGGAAGAAAGGAAGGGAGGGAGGAAGAAAAGGACACTACATTTGAAGAACAAATGGGAGAAGGTAATAGAGAAATAAACTCAGGAGGGAGCAGCTGAAGCTTCCTACTGAAACACTTCTCAATATTTGGTTTTGGCCCCAATGACTTCATTTTTAAACATTTGAAGGGAAAGCATGTGAATGCTTTAGAATAAAACAAGTTAGAATGAGCTGTTCCACAGGTTAAAGACGTTTCCTTTGCCTTACTTACTCTTAATTCAAGAAAGGTAGAAAAATTCTCTATGTGCATTTGGTATCTTTATTCAGTTACACATTTATATATGTATATATTTATATATACATATACATACACCCGCATACACACACACATGCAAAGGATCCGTGACCATCACTACCAAAAGCTTTTAAATACACACTGCATAGCCTTCTGGAAGCCTCACCTGGTTATCCAGGGAAAGACACACAGCAGGGTTTCTCTTCATGCACTTAGGACAAGCCTTCAGATGTGACCTCTGAATTTCATCCAGACAACAGCTTACATATACACTCCAAGGGCCAGCTAATTGACCAAATGAAGCAACAAATTTCCGCAGGACAGGAGAATATATGGGAGTGTAAATACAACCGCTGAAATCTTGTTTTGAGAGACATATGGCAACCCAGCCCAATTGCATTGTAACTACCAGAAAAATTGTGTTTCTACTTTAAGCTCAAATCCTGCTTCATCACTGTCTTTGTAGTCATTTACACCTGTGCAAAGTGAATGGAAAACACTACCAAGTGAGAATGAGAACAATTTATCATTCCTTTCTACAGCGACTGCAAAGCGGGGAGGCAGCCACTGAATTTATCAGGTTCAAAAGAGATTGCAAATTCAAACAAATACATTCGTACTATTCATTTTCAAAGGGAATTAAACACAAAATTGTAGCCTAATACAACATTAACATTCCGAATATACCCTCAACCAGGAAACACATAATTATGGTACCCTTAGTAGCCACGGCATGGTTACATTTTGGACATATGAATAAATGCTCTGAACTCCCCTGAAGTTCGATAGAGTCATGCATACACAAAATTGGCTTAAATAGTAAGAAAATGCTGTTGTTTGAATTTACATATTTATACACATATATATGTATATATTCTTCACCAAAGTTAGCACAAAACATTAAATACAAAGGAATGGTGTTTGAATTACAGTTTCAGCAATGTTAAAAAAATTAGAGCAACAACATCAGGAAGCACTGACTTGTACATAAATTCTCACGTTATTCCATATTAATACAACTGTTGCAGCAAGCTTTATTTTTATACACTTTCTGTGACCACCAGGCTGACTTAAAGCTGAATTATATCCTTGAATACAGTGATACAGAGCCTGGGCTTTTAAATGGTAATATAAATCATAGAAAACATCAGACCTTTGAAATCACATACATTATTTCATGAGAACAAAAATCACATTTACATGAACAGGTAATAATATTTCAAGTAGGAAGGTTTCACATCAAGTATGTTTAAATACATAAAAAAACCCCACGATTTTACAAGCTGCTGAGCACGTTCACATCAGATCTGCAGCCTGTTTCACAAATGTTCATCTACACCAGGTACAGGATAACTGGAAAAGAAGCATTACAATAATAGCGTAATACAACTACTTAGTTCAGGTATTAAATGTGCTTAGATTTATTTGCAGTTTTAATTAAATTTTCACTTTCTGTGGAGCACTTTCCACACATCAGAGAATGTAAAATAGCAAACCTTGATTTTTTTTCTCTGAAGATATATTATTATTTCAGGACCGAAAAGGACGGCAATAATATAACAGGATTTAAATCTGCCTTCCAGCTTTCTTTAAAAACAAAAAAAAAAACAAAAGCCTCCCACAAATCACCTCTTATAGGTTACAGTCAATTATTTCTACTTAATTTAAATGGCCAGCTCCCAGAGAGAAACATATTTGGTAGAATTTCATGTAAAAGATCAACTCAACAGTTTAAATAAAATAAAATAAAATAAAATAAAATGTTTACTAGCATAAAGTTTTCTGCATTTCTACATTATTCTGTTAGACAGATTTTTTAAAATGCTATTATCTTATTCTGTCAAGTATTGTCCATGAGTAATAAAAAGTTTGGGTTTGGTTAGCCCATAGAACTGCATAAGTGTTTATATATTTACAGTTGGTTAACTGTGGAGGTTGTACCAACACTGGCATTTTCCTGTACTTATAGCAAAGGGGTCATTAAGTTCATCTCTCTTGTGTGCAAGGAAATCAGTCTTTCATCACCTAAGAAATTTTCAGAATATTGCATGAGCTCTTTCCCCACAGACTGCCAAGCTTAGCTTGAGGTATCCCATACAGGAAAGTGTTAAAAGTGCGTTAAAGAAGGGAATGAACTGATTAAAGGATCACAGTAGTAGTATGGGTATATAGGTACATAATAACCCCAATTTTTTGCTTTCATTTTAATAAAGATTCTATTCCCCGTCTATTTCTTTGTGGTATTTCTAAGGAAATAAATCTACTAAGCAGCTATTAAACAATAAAAATTTTTCCTGGAGTTTTTCACTTACACATCTTTAAATAGTGTTCAAACTGAGCCAATCCTGACAAGAAAAGATCTTGATTTCATATTTATCTTATAGAAATTATTAGCCTCCAAAAAAAAAAGTTTTCAAAATGGAGTTCCCTTCATATTAAATACATAGCCTGCTTACTGATTTGAAGAACAGTGCCAGGAAATGAGTTACTGACAAATAAAGCCAGTATCCTCTCTGTCTCTGTGTTGGGAGTGTTGTTTGACTCCCCTTACTTTTACTTTCAGGAGAAGATCTGCCTGTCTCCCCAAACCTTCTAGTAGAGAGAGAGCACGCTAGCTGGTCCCCGGGAAATAAACCTACAAAGCCAGCTGATTTGCCCATGGAGAAGACAAGGGAGAAGGGGGGAAGGTGGCAGCCTGACATCCTAAAATTGCTGGGAGACAGAAGAGAAGTATATATATTCAGCATTTATGTTTAAGAAGGTGGTAAGGCCTGTTGGGAGGAATGAGGATGGAGAGCTGGCGAAGAGTAGGAACTTGGCTTCAGTCAACCCGAGAAGACTTTCTCTGAAGTTGTACCTCTAAGTCCTGGGGCTGGCTGGCACCGTGCGGCCGCACTCCCGAGGAAAGGCCAACAGGACAAAACATACAGAGCTCTCTCCAAGACAGCTATACGTTGGAATAAGTGAGAGTGGGAATGAATTATTTAGGAAGCTATCAGCAGTATGAACAACAGTAATGGAGCAGAATTGAAGGGAAGCTGCAAGGAGGCAGAGCGTGATGAATTTATTGGAAGCTCCAGGCTCCATCAGACACTATTCTTTAGTGGAAGTGGAGAAGGACTCATAAGTTGAGCTTTCACATCATTTTCAAACTTGACAAATTAACATTTTACAATTATAATTTCAATTACAACTGAACAATTACAGTTGTTCAACTACATTTAAAGCATAAGCAGGAGGGAACAACCATATATTGACCGATAGTATCCTCTTAATATGAAATCCCAAAAGTTTATGCTCTTCCAGAAAATTATCAAAACTAAAAAATTCTTTCATACAAATACAGAACACCTTGTAATCAACTGTATTCCTAACATATGGCAAAAGTGCCTAAATTAGGTGCTATCTAGGTTACCGTAAATACAAATTTAAAGGGCAACTACTGAAGAAAACATTTCCTATATGATTATCAGGTATAAGACACCAC
>NW_009231202.1:553-27361 GCF_000690835.1 Fulmarus glacialis | reverse complement strand
TGCTGAACAAATTAAAGTGAAATGATTTTTCATACACAATATGAAAAATAAGCCTTTTCTTAGCCTTGGATTTTAAGGTTGGATTGTTTAATAATTTTCTTGGCAAAAATGCAGTACTAAATGAAAAGAAATCTTAGCAGGCAGCAAAGGAAAGAAAGTTTATAAAGGGAAGGTGACAAAATTATTTCTTTATACACGTGTGAGAGAATACCTGAACATGTTTTAAAACTTTAGATTTAAAAACCAGCATGGCCTATCTGCCTGACTGGATTCTTCTACATCCGCCTACAATGCAATACCTGTCCATCAAAGAGAGAGAGAGAGAGTGTGTGTGTGTACACCACTTGATTTCACAATTCTTCTGTGAAGTAGGGAAGCACAATCCAGTTCTTACAGATCTCTGAGGTGCAAAGAAATGATGTGAGTTACTGAAGGTCAGAAAGGTTTTATGTGGGGAAGTTAGGATATCAACCAAAATCCAGTTTTGTCAACCTCAGAACTCACAGAGTAGGGACACCAAAATCATTTTAATTTAACAGCTCCAAGCATTTCATATTTTTATTATATATAACTTTCTATTTGTCTTCTACTTTTGAAATTCCAAGGTCTTCTGCATTGCACTTTTCATCCTCAAGTGCAGAGCTTAGAAACAGATTTTTTTTTTTTAATTAAAACTGAGTGTACACTTTTTTACCAAATATATGAATATTTACAATTTCAATTGTAATTTCAGCAGTTGAAGCATTAAGAAAAACGCCAACAATTATGATAAAGTCAAAATGTCAGGGATAATGGTGGTACTGGGTCTCATACTTTATCTTTTCCTTTATTTATGTGTTAAAAATGTTTTCTCATTTAGTTCTCAGCTACTTAAAGACCCATTTTTAATCACTGTTTTTAGCACAATGCTTTATAGTGCAACCCTGCCTTATTTTAGTGTGTTGTGTATACCACCAGGAAATCCTCAGGATTACATCCTTACTAGAGATGAAAACAATAACCATTCTTTTCCTCCTGAAACCTATAAAATGGAAAATTCTGAAGCATAGCAACCAGTTACACAGAGGAAATTATTCCTTTGGATTTGTGCCAATCACTAATAGGTGCTATTTCATCACAGGTTACTGTGTTCAAACTACTTTTCTCGGGTGAAATTTAACACTTGGCAAACTGAAGGATATATAGTCCTGTGAGTTTTACTGGAGAATCACCAGCCCAACACCACTGTAGTCCACACCAGAAGGAGAAGCGCAGAGCTTAGCTCCAAGAGACTATAAAAAGGGCCTGTAGAAACAGCCTCACCTCAAGCCAGGTGATGATCTGAACCCCTTAAATATCTCCTTTGTTAGAACTAACAATAAATCTTTTTTCCTGAAGATGGGGAGTGCGAGTAGCTGCGGAGCAGGTATGCCTGTGCATGAGCATTACACTTCCACGGCTGCTCCACCTCTCGCATCTACGCATCTTGTCTGTCCTTGGCATTTGGTCCAGACATAACACTTAAATTACTAGGAATTGCACCTGTTTTGCTGTATTACTAGAAGGATATTGGCTGTGGGATTTCAAACCCTTACACTCGCTCCCTGTGCAAACAACCTCTCACCTTAAACAGAGACAGGCTACTTTGCTTTAAGCATAATTTGATGTGTGCAAGGGAGCAGGTTTAGGTCTCTCGCCTTATTTCCAAACACTCATTTGTGCCCTGGGCAATTTTCAACACATGTTGCAAGTTTCCTAGTCCACTGAGAAACAAAATACTGGTTAGCTTTTCCTCCATACAGCAGAATATACCTGTCAGCTACAACTCTTCAACTGTAGATTATGGTAAGGCTTACATTTTCTCAGCAAGCAGAGGCATTCACTCTGTTAAGGACCATCCTTAGGAAATCTCATTCTTTGGATATAAATGATATATGGTCTTCTGCTCTGCATGTCAATATAGTGGAGTGGGCTGATCAGTGCATAAAGAGAGAACAAGAGAGAACAGGAATAGTAGAGAGACTAAGAAAACAGAGGCAGAAAGACAAAAGTGGTATGGGGACATGGATAAAAGTTTTCCAAGGTTTTTAGTCCCATTCCAAGATTTTTTTTCTCTAAGATTTTGATCTGTCGTAAAGAACACACAAACAAAGTGTAACAAGAACCACTGAAATGGCTGAATGAGATGTGTTATCTCTACAGTCTCAAAATTCTTCAGGAGCTTCATGGACCTGAAGAAGGACTAAACGCCAAAGGTTTCCCTTTTTTTTTCCAGCTGTGTCATATTATTTGCTCTAATAAAAAAATATTCTTTTTTCTCATACTGTATAATGTAGGGACAATAATAAAGGCCACATAAAATTTAAAAATATTGCAATATTGAACAATCTTCCTCTTCAAAGCACCTCACTAACAAGTGAAAATGAATATGCATATGCTCTTTTGCTTCTATGTGCCAATTAATTGAAGACTTGTTTGTTTGCAAAAAATAATGCAAGTTTGGGCTAGATAAATCCATGTTGTTTTTCCAATTTCTCCAGGTGAAAAATTCATTTATTTTACTGTGTGCTCCCCATTACCTGAATATCCCTGCTTAGAAACCGGAGACATTACAGAGAGGATTCCCAGGTTGTCACTGAACTGATAAAGGCTCTGAGCAGAGAGTTGACTGGTGTTACAATTTTGTAGCGATGGCACAGAGTAAACCAGCACTCGAGACATGCAAATACGTACGCCGGAGTCAAACAAAGAGTGAGCAGCTGACAAAGCTGCACAGATCCTTATTCTGTAGTCCTAGGTCTGGCAAAGGGAACCGTTGACTTCAACAGAGAATATTTCTCTAGCAAGGACAAAGCAGGATTTGGCTGTAACTTCTTAACGTGTCTTCAGCTGCTCCCCTTTCTAAGCAGAAGTAACAACAAATAAATTGTTACACGTATTTTGGACTGTATTCCACTTAATGACATTTTCATTACATTGTTTACATTTTATTTTTAGGGATGTTGGTCACCACTGAACTGGCAGAACAGCTGCTCTGGAAAAACTACAACAGTATATTTTCAATGAAAAGGGAATAAATTGTTCTATTTCCTCTTCCCCACCATTTAGCATCCACTTTTGCAGCAAGCAACGCTGTGCCCATTCTCTCCAGCAGTTAGAAAGCCACCCAAGATGCTGGACTAGCAGCTGAAAAGGGACCTATACCTTACAAATATCTGGCAAGCACGTTGATTTCTGACGTGAACTACATTGCTTGTACACAGGGGACATATAGCACCCTCACAGTCTGGCAAAGAGAAAGGAAATAGTTCCCCTGGTTGAAATGGTTCAATTTGTAACTGCAGAGAGTGGAGGGGAGGGGGAGTGCTGAATGATGGACTTCTTCAAAAACACCTTAATATGCTTCCCTCTAAAAGGACAGGAAGGAGAGAGCCACATCCCTGCCTAACCCACACAAGGGCTATATGAAATGGCTTATAGGCATAATCCTTAGGAATTTTGTGCAATCTTGATAAGGTCAAAAATGATCCAAATTTCCATTCTAAAATAATCCAAACCACTATGATCCTGCAAGAAGTTCTTTTTCTCGTTGTTATAATTATTACCAGTATTGCTATTACCACCACCACTACTGCTACACTATTGTATTACTATTAAAACTATAGTAGTGTTGTTGCCGTCTTTATTAATTTGAGATTCTTCCGGCCCGGACTTTTCAGTTCAGGCTCTAGAGATGAGTTTTCTGCCACAATGAGAAAATGACACACACACTGCTGGTGTTTGCCAGCAAAAGCAGCAGGCCACCCTAAGTGGGAGCCCACCAAGATTGAACTCAATAGGTGCCTCTGACATACATACAGCATGCTCTGTGTTGCTGCATCCTGGATAGGCTGACAAGGTGATGATGTTTGTTACATCATAGTTAGTTACAACGCAACTGCTGTTACATCTGCTTTGGACTGAGGTAAGCATGGTACTTGGCCTGGGTGACTTTGTGCAGATTCAGGGGTTCGGCTCTAAAAGACCCAGTTTCGGTCCATGACAACTGCTAAATGCTACAGAGGAAACAAAACAGCAGTTTGCTCGTTCTCCAACTTCTCCTTATGCTCCTTCAAAACTTTTTTTACTTTTCTTTTTAAAAAGGGCCTGGGAACAAGAGAGAGATGCAATGGTCGGAAGGGCAGGATTTAAAGAGATGTCACACACTTAGTTCTGAAAGTCATGCATAATGTTTATACTCATAGGTTTCCATACAACTTAGAAGGTGTGAAATGCAAATTTCCATTTCTCCCATAAAGAGGGCAAATTCAAATAGATTAGTCTCATTATTTTTGCCATAAAATATTTTGAAAAACTGAGAAGTTCCTTCTGATTTTTTCACCTTTTTCTGTTTGTTTTCCACAAGAAACAAACCAAAAGGAATGTATGACAAACTTGCAGGTCCCTGTTTCACTGATATTCTTTTTTGCATATTGCATAACCTCGCCATGTAGATCCAGAAATAGCCTGATTAGAGGTAACTATTTTCCCTAATTTAGAGACTTAAGGGCCTATGGATCAGCTCCTGAGATAAAGAAAATAGTAATGATTTCCCCTGCCTACTAAAGAATAAAAATATTCCTTCGTGTTGTTCTCCTTTTATCTCCCTCTCCTCTGCCCTACACGCTTCAGAATTCATAACCCTACTATTTTGTTATGGGTTTTTTAGTGTCAGTCCTTCAGTTTTCTTTTTTTGCAGCTAACAGCAACAGGATGTAGGCAAGGCACAGCAAAGGCTGGATGACCACCCACCAGAATTCGGACGACTCTGCTCTTCTGTTGAAGGGATGGATTTCAGAAGCACATTAAAGGAGTGCTCTTACATAAAAGTGCATTTTACTAGATACAGGAAATCGGTCAGAATGTGAATTTAAACTGGCATTTTTCTTCCCATGAAGATGACATCCCCTCATTCAACTTACATTTTATATATAAAGAAAACATTGGAAATTTCCACTATTTGTTTCTCTTCACTGCTTAAATGGACACTTTAACATATCAGCACAGAGTGCTATACTGCTGAACTCACCTTTTTGATGGCACAAATAAAAAATAACACTTTGCTTTATGAAACCTTACAGATACGATTTGGTCAGCTTTCTAGTATTATTTAGGACAAACAGATTGTACACAAAGCCACTAGAGGCAGTTTTTACCTTCCTCTCACACCCTTCGACTCTGTTCTTGACATCACACAGAGTAAAAGAAGCTGTTTATAGCACAAACTGTGGTAACAAAAAACAGACACTGAGTATCTGGGATACAATCTGCATGTGAGGACGTAAGATAAATTTGAGCAGAGGCACCACTGCAGTGGCTGATTAGATACTTCCTGTGTATTGCTTAGCAAGACATCCAGTGGAATATAGGCATCCAGCGGCAGCAAAGCATATAACTGCTAAACTGCAAACAAATCGTCAGACACTTGCAATTAAACCCAAATAGGGAGTAAGACCTGAGACCCAATACCCCGTCCACAACTGCAGTCTGGATTACAAGTAAGTCAGCAGAGCTCGCTGCATTGCTGCACCCACAAAACAGACACGTGCAAGTTGGAGAGTCAGAGAGCTCCATATGCGCCCTAGGTACACAAATAGATACATTAAAATGTCTCATGTGGACTGCTTTTAAAGTAATTACTCGTTCCATAGAGACCTCTGTGTTTTTACTAATAGGAAAATGAGTGGCCATGCTACAAATGAGTTGTATAAAGGCCATATTGTACTAGTTTCCTAAATAGATCTTAAAACAACCTGGATACCTCAATTGTAACCCTTTCTTAAAAGGGAAGTGGCCTTTAATGTGAAGCTCGGATCATGAACAGAGTATAAACGACTCTGGGATCTACCAGGATATAGGCTTTCAAAGTGTCAGAACATTAACCTAGCTAATATTCATTAAATCTCAACTACAGGTAATGTCTGGAGAAAACTCAAGGGAAAACTGACGTCTGTCAGGCAACATACAAGCTGTGTTGATTCGCTGCCACGCAGAATTTCATCATTTTCATCCATAGGGAGCTGCTCATGTGTATTTCTGTTCAGTGACTCCATGAAAAGTGTATAGGTAAGTCTATGGGTTTTTTGGTCTTTCAGGCATGTGCAGAACAAAGATTTAGATTTCCTATGCAGAGGGAGGAGAGCATTTTGGCTTACTTATGTCATACTTACTTATGTCAACCACCATGGATATTGTTTTTCGTTCGTAAGTACTCACTAAAAGTATTTCCATTCATAAATGTGTACAGATAAAGTATTTATGACTTTTCCTACAGGATACGTTGCTAGAAATCCTCCTGGGACCTTGGCACTGCCCAGAAAGTACAAACCAAAAGAGGTCCAGAGAACCTGACTGGAAACCCTCTTTTCACTGTCTGGCCCTATACCTTGTCCAGCTCTGTTGACTCTGTAGTCACATTCCTTTAGACTACGGAAAGGAAAGACTGTCAAAAAGACCAAAACCCAGGCACCCAATTCCACATGTTTTCTTGGAAATGATGGGAGGAATTTTGAGTGAAGTAATGATCATTGAAGGATCTGTTGTATTAATTGACATTTTATTAGTTTTGACCAGTTGACATCTTTTTATCAATATCTCTGTGCTGACCTTAATCTCTTCTCTGTGGGTTTTGAGATGTAAATGGGTACTTTTCAAAGGAAATTGGTCTCTAAAGGAAAATTCTGGAACTTCTAAGAACAGAAACTCATCCGTCTGATAAACAATACTGACAAAAAGGTGTTGTAGGACTACTTGTTTCAATCATTCAGGAGTACACAACCTTCCCACACTTCTCAGATCAGGTAGATCTGCAAGACCCAGAGAAGTCATACTCATGCCCATAAAACTGGTGTTCACTACCACAATTCTGAATAAAAGCATCTTGGGATGAGGTGGAGGACTACATCTCAAACAGGCAAAACATTTTGTGGAAATGGGTTGCTTGTGGAAAAATTCTTTGTTCACAGTTTTCAGGATTTAGAAATTGTCAGAATATTGGACTTTGTTACAAAATTTCTGGTCTGAAGAAACTTCTTGAGACATTTGAATTCCATCAGGAAAACAAATTTGGTGTTACTAATTTAAGTCTTTCGAAAAAGTCAAGATTTAAATGAAATGTTTCAAAATTCTAAATGAGTTTTATTGAAAAGAAAATCTTTTTTTTTTTGTCTGGGGCAGGGATAGTTAATCTTGGTAAACTCATTTGTTTGGGTTTTTGAGCACTTGGTTTTTTGTCCCAACTTCAGATCTCCAGCTCTCGTGACCAAAATGAATGAAATTGAAACCTGTCCTCTAAGTCCAGAAAAGCTCCCTTGGCGTCCGTCAAGTTAGACCAGATATCTACTATTTTTCACCTAAAAACAGAAAGCAGAGCTCTGAAATGTTCACTGTGGTGTAGGCATATGTCCAAAAAGCAAGGAGCTGCATCGATTAAAAACACTGCAAGTCGAAGTGTGCCCTTTGAGCTGCCAGCGTGCAAAGCTGTTCCAGTTGGGCATTTAGACACCATGACTGCACAAGGCAATTTATTTATCATTCATCTTGAGACCTCACCAGCACCTTTCCATCACTGAATGAGATGGAGGATGGGTTTACTGTGGCCCTGTTCACCAAATATCTTCTCCCAGGTGACAATGTCTTCAAAATTGCTATCACCATGCAGAAGGGATTTCAGAGTTAGACCCTCAGTCAGAAATGGGGAGGCAGATAGTGGAAGAAGAGCTTGAAATAAAAGCAGGTGAAAGAGAAACACTCAAACAGAGTTTCAACCGTTTTTAGCAAGTCTATTTATACCTCATCATATCCTTTGAAAACATAAAATTCTAGTCCTAATTTATTAATGGAATGTGCCAGCACCAAGTTATTTTTAAATTTAGAATATAAATGGCCTTCATGAACTAGAGCGAGCAGGCAGCATCTGACATGAGTCTCAGAGCTAGTGTGAAATTTACTTTTAAATTGCTGCTGCCTTTCCAAAAATTATGCACCGTGAGCATGTGGCTTCACTCGTGTTAGCTTTTTCTTTAATTAGAAAACAGAACCGCAGGAAGTGGCACATAGAAAGGATCTTGCCCTTGCTTGGATGTAAATAACCCTCTCAGCTTATTTCAGCTGTTTCTTCCCAGTTAAAATTCAAGTTGTCAAAGGAATGTGATCCTGAAAAGAATTCAGAAACTTCCAGATATTTGTAAACACAAAAGGCAAAGATTGTTTATCTTTTATTTTATTTCCCACCCTTTTCCTTCTTTTATGGCAAACAGGAAGTGGGAAGGGAAGGGAACTGAAACAAAGAATATAGAGAGGATTTCTTTAGCTCCTGGGGATTTTTATTCCCAATATTAAGTTCGATGAAAAAGGGTATTCTTCTGTAGAAGTGTTCCTCAAAAGAATCTTGCAGCTCCGTCTTTAGCCAGCCCAAATCATTTGCCCTTTTAGTTATACACTGTTGACTTTTTCCAACGGCTGTCCTCCTCACAGCTTTATAAGCCCATTAGAGACACGCATTTGAGTGTTTTAGGGAATGACTAGACACAGCAAATGATTTCCCATAAATAATTTATTTGATGACTTCAAAATTCTCGGTGTTCCTGTAAGAAGTGCCTGTCACGGAGGAATGCTGGTAAGAGACAGCAGCTCTCTTCCCCAGTCCCACCGCCTGACCCAGGGCCCCCTCCACAACCCGCGGAGATGCTGCTGCAGTTTCTCCTGGGATTTGTTCCTCTGCTGTCTGAGTTAGCGGGAATTTTCCTAATAACTTGAACAGGAACTGAATGAGGTCCAGAGCCTTCCGGGTCTTCTTTGCCTTCTGAGAATAAAAGGGAAAACTGCATTGCTTTGCAAGCAAACATCCTTAAGCATGAGTCAACTTTGGGACAAAAAGTGTGGGAGCCAAGAGGCTGGTCTCACAAGCTCCTCAAAGAAGCAGTGCTATTATAAAGATTTATAAGACTAAACCATGGAAGGTTTTGTGAAGGTTCAGTAAATGCTTTTTATACTGAGCTTAGCTCTATCTTCGTATTTCCAGAATTTAGTACACATAAAAGCGGTTTTGGAGTTGCTTTAGAATAGATGAAAGGATTTTATCAGTTTTCACTAGTTTTAGGTTAAAAGAACCCTGAACTTCAAATACTTGTTTATGTGAAATACCAAAGCTTCTCTAAGTTAAGTCTTTGACAAGGGAAAAAGGAGATACGTTTTGGTACCTAAAGCATGCATTTGAAGCATTACTGCATATGGGGACATTTAGTGAGAAAGTTATTTATCTATTGAACACATTGCGTTTCCATACACAGTCTGTAACCTCTAAAAGAACAAACTCCTACTATATTAGCTTTCTTGTATCTGTCAGTCAAGCATCTGTAGGGTCCTTGAGTTAGTTTTGAGGTAAGAATCTCAGATAAGTCTTTCTCATTACCTTTGTCACTGAAATTTAAAAATAAGTTAAATTATTAATTAAGATTAAATGTAGTAGCTGCATACTAATATGCTGGCAATTTATCTATCACTTTTAGCAGTGAGGGTGTTTAAATTATCTCACCTCAGTGCCTGATAAAAAATCAATGGACTTTATTTAATAGCTTCATCTCCAGTGCTAATTGTATCCATTTAAATGAAATTATTCTGATTGTTATTCCATGTAGTGATTTGGTGATACGAGACTTCTGAAGAGATATTATTGATTTGGGGCAACCAAGCACCATCCATTACAGCTGTGAAGACAGGAATTAAATATAAATAGCGGGCTATTATTTTGTGGATGTCTTTGTGGACAAATAGGGTAGCGGAAGCAGGATAATTACAAATTTGCACTAATTTGTCTTCTTGATTTATAGGTATATGATCCTGAAAATAAAATGAGGGCTACAAAGTAATCAAGTGAAGCTGGCAATAGATATAACCTTGTGACTCCTTTAGCAGAAAGGACAAACAACTCATGTGCTGTCAGATTTTAAAAGGTATTTAGGCAGCTAAAAAGAACTAGTTTAGCACCTGATGAGGTTTACAATGCCTAAAATTATTTCTGGACAGTTAGAGAGAATTTAGGAAGCAGATTAAAAAAAAAAAAAAAATCTTTCATTGTCGCAGAGTACATCTACCATGCTGAAAGGAACCATACAAAAGCCATTTTCAAAGATGTGGGACAAAGATAACTTTTGTGTAACATTCCTGAGGTTGTGGAGATACAGTAAACACAACTAAAAGTTTTTACAGCACATCTGAAGTTACAAGTGAGCTGAACAGAATCAGTGGGACGTGTGTGGTGTTGGAGATCCAAGAACCACCAAATAATCTGGCAGATGAGGAATTCATGAAAGATGGCATGATTACAGAGAATGTGCTCCTTGCCCTGAGCCTCAGTGACATCAAACTAGATGAAGATAGTTCAGAAGACATAGGAAGCAGGAAGGAACACAAGGTGAGGGTTTTTGCAGTGGTCTTGATAAAGTCCTAACTGTACAGAAGAAATTCATTATGCACCCACAAGCTCATACCGTTTCTGATGAGGGAGGAAAATGGAGAAAAGGAAAAGTACAGAAAAGATGGTTCTGACTTAACTTCATCAATGAGCAGGACCAGCACTTGAGAAGCAGTGCCAGAACCTGGATTTGTCTATGGCAACACATGATCTGATCAAATCTCATTTTGCATTAGGTGCAGAGTTAATTTGACACATCCTGCAGTTGTTGGTAATAAAATCACACCTTGATGACATAGTGTGTTGCTGCATTTGTGCTTTGAAGTGATTTGGTAAGCTGCAATAGCTATTCACCCTCACTACAGGGACTCCCTTGCCCACGTCCTTCATAGGGCCAGCTGTCCCCAAGCAATCCTTTAACTGGATGGTGCACAACAGTTGGGCCACTCGTATCAAATACAAGATATGTTTCCACATCTGTCCTGACCATCAGGAGGGGCCAGCCAGCCTGCTTCTCAGAACTAAGCCACCACACGCTGCTCTAATACACTATTTTTCTTTAAGCTATTCCAGAACAGAAAAAGATGCAGCGTTCACAAGATCAGAAATATGCACAAGACAGACAAGGATTCTGGTGTTTCACTCTGTGTTCCCAAGCAATTTCCATAACTTGTGTTAAGCAGCCACTGAACAAAATGCTTAATAGTGCTATAAGCAGGATGTGAACTCAAGAGTCCATTCTTCTTTAGGCTGGATTTTAACAAACAGTTGCCATTTTCTGGAGGCTCCCAAGGTAGTTGCCATACAATCTAATTTTGATCCCAGATAGCTAGGGAAAAATGGGATAACAGTGAGATTTAGATGTCACCCCTCCAAGGGGACCACCAGTTGCGGTCATGGATTGTCTTTCATGCCCAATATATCCCAACACAGGCATCCGTGCATTTCTCCAAGTGTCCTGTGGCCTGCTGGGCAGAGAAGTCACCACTATAGATGCAAAGGTGCTTTCTAAGCAGTAAAACAAAGCATTTCAACAAACTCTGTGATGGTCCCCAGTAGATGAGTTTGAAACCTGACAAAAGTAAAGTATAAGATGTCTCTGGGATCTGTCCAACGATGCCAAGACCGATGGGCTTCTCAGTGCAACCAGAGGCAAAGCCAATGTTGCCCGCAGAAATGTAACTTTGAAAACAGAACAATGATCCCTGGGAACATCTTGGATAGGTGGAAGTTGATAAGAGTTTTGAGAATCCAAATTTCAGACTGAGATCCTTTTATGCATTTGCCATCATGCAGATCATCCGAGGTTTTGTTTTTATCTCCCTAACCCCACCTTCAAGGCCAGGCTCATGGGTCCTGAAGACAGTGAGCCTGCAAGCACAGCTCAGGCATAATTCTGGTTTTGTATGGGGATGCAAGCCTGGACACACATAGTCAGTTAATACATGAAGAGGTTTATCTAGACTGGTTGTTCATGGGTAGTGTGCAAGCTGCCCATGAAAAGAATACTTGGTTAAAAAGCAGGAGAGATGCAGAACTTGCTGTGCTTACAGATATCTGGGAGTCATTTATTTCACAGTCATGTAAATGATAGCAGAAAAGTCATGAAGGTAGCTATCATGCTACGTCTTTTAGGGCCTCATGAAAATCAACCCTTTGTAAAGTTGTGGCAATAGAAGAATCAGCTAAAACCTCTTTTCAGCACAAAAGAGAAAACTCTTTTGTTGGTGCAAACCCCCATGCAACTTTCTATCTTTACAGTAATTAATCTCCCATGAATTATCTTTGACTGTTTTTAATTGCATAGTAAGACCATCAACGAAAACATAACCTCTTATGAAATTCATCGGAGTCTTTAAAATGGAACTGATGAAGGAATTTGACATTAATCTACAATTTTCCTCACAAAAATGGAGATTTCCCAGTGGTAAAAGTCAATGACTATTAACTAGAACACTTTACTAGAAATCAGATGCCAGAGTTGCAAATCTCTGAGTATCATAGGCAACCAATAAGCAGAGGTACCGGTACACCAGTACAACACAAAATTAGTCCAAGAATGAAAAAAGATCATTTCAACATTGTCTTTAGCTTAAATATAGCATATTTCCATTCTTGGATGTATTTCAAGACTGTTCTAAAAAGAGAAAAGAAAAAAAGGGGTCAAACATGGCTTTCCTAGTTGCAAATCTTTCCATTTTTAGCGATAAAAATGCCCGGCTAAGATCAATGAATGTTTATACAGAATCTGAAAGAGTACAAACAGAAGGCACAATCCAGTTATTCTTCTGAAGGCAAAATTCTGTTATTTACTCTGTATCTTGAGGCACATGAAAACCTTCTGTAGAATATAATGACAAAGTAACTATTATACAGCCGCTACTCACTGCATAAAACTCGCTCTGTCTGTTGCCCAGTTCTGCTTCCCCTTGATGCTGATGTCACATTTTGGCACTGAATTACAAGAATCAAGATCAGTTTGATCTTGACAGTTTGCGAGAAAGTCAGAGAAATTGCAACACACGATTTGAGTGGGAGAGAATAGGGACGGTGAATGGAAAGGAACTGAAGCTTTATTTTTTAGGGCTACTTATTGCAAATCAAGCAGTATAAATTAATTTCTGATCTGTCTTATGAGTCGATGCAGTTCTTACACAGTGGAGCCAATACCATTCCACTAAGACAGGGAATGGGGAGCATGAGCTCAAACAGAGATTTTTATAACATCCAGAGCAGAAATATAACTCTATGGCAGTATCTTGCACGGTGAGGATTGCAGGAGGGTTTTGGATGAGGAGTGCTGAAACAAACCTATGGAGCTCAACTCAGTTGTTATTCTCTGAATGATGGACTTAATGGAAAGGCAGGACACCTGCATCATAAGGGGCAAGCAATGAGACATTTGTGGTATGTTGCTTGCTGAGGCAGGAGCAGAAAACAGCTCTGAGGCTCCAGCAGTGGAGGTCTGCAGTCACCTCTGGAACTGAAGGTCCTTCTGCTGAAACTAAGGCGGCAGGAGAGCAATACAGAAAGTGTGCACACCTGAGAGGTGCATCTGCTAATAGCATTGACTGTCTATATGTGACTTAATTACAGCCACTGAACTACTGCTGCAGAGCCTGGGGGGGAAGGATCCATCACAGAGCTCCTCACTGCACAGCTGGTACTGCACAGGCAGAAGAGCTTCCACCAAAGTTATCACCCAGAAACTTTAGCACTGACTGGAACCAGCACACATCTGTAATTGTTCCAGACAAACTTTCCTTTTGATAAAGAAATTAAATACTAAATACTCTTCTCCTGGGTAGAAAACTCTGCCAAGCATCAGCCTAGTGAGAACTTTTATAACAAAAATTTATTCATTTCTAGGAGCTGGAGTTTTATAACAGGTGGAATGAGTCACTCTTTACTAGTGCAGTAATACAGAGCTGCACTCTAATCACAGATTCCCATCTGGACCATTTATTTGTGAATTTATCTTAAAATATGAAACCATTTCAGCCACAATTTTGTTTTTTTTCCTGCCGCAATTTACCCTTGTTCCCTACCTTTCCTTTTGCCAGTAAACATATTTCCCCCCCCTTTTTTTCATCCAGTCAGACAACCTCTGCATTTTTCTTATACGCTAACATTTTCCAAACAAAAGCCTAAGTACATTTATGAATCATTGGAAAACCCGGATGTATCTATCTCCTTTCTTCAGCCACTAGTGTTGTCTATCCTAAATTTACTTTTTATTAGCAAATGAAACCTAGCATATAAGTTCTTTGCTTCAAGACACTCAGAATAGGTCTAAATTAAGGAGGACCTGCCACGTAGTTCCAAGAAAAATCAGAAATAAATTGTAAATTAGAAAACAAATTTCTATTGTTTCTCCAATGTAAGTTTGGTTGGCAGATTTCAGTGAGTGCTTGAACTTGTTTAGTTAGAGTCTAATACACTAATTGTATTCAGATTATCATTTTTAAATGAATATATAATCACAAGGGTAACATTTAAATCTAAACTAACCCCATGCTTACCCACTAATGATCTATTATAAAAGTGGCAACGGTATTATGGCAACTCAAACACAAGTGTTAGTGTGCACTTAGACTGCAAACAAAAGGCAGTTTATCCAAAAGCTTCTTATCTATGTCGTGTTTGAGTTAGATCAGACTAATCCAGAAACAAATGAGTTCTAGCAATATCAGTATTCATGTGGCTAGAGGTGCTTTTATAATTTGAGAGTTTTGAATGAGAACAAATACAGCAGATGGATAAACAAACTCAAATGTATAGTGATCTTTGAATTATGAGCCTCAGCCAGAGGAAATGTCAGAATTTAGCTGATATTAAGTATCTCATGTTACTAATACCATTGTCACTAGCTTCACAACCAGACAAGCTATCTCTGTTGAACAGCTAAATAATTAAAGAGGAGCTATTAAGAAGTCATTTCTCCAATTAAATAACTCAATTAGCAGGCAGTCAGCACAGTAAGCAGTTATGTCATGCAAAGAAAAAGCAGTGAATTTTAGAGAAAAAGAGGTAAACCTGAGCTCTCTTTATTTTTTGTTGTTGAGGTAGTTTATTTCCACAGGCTTCTCAACAGCCCCATGCACCAGTTTGAACATCTCATACATTGGTAGCTGATATTCACAGCAGTGGGTTAACATATTTCTTATTCATTTCTACAAGAGTGAGAAAGGTTTAGGAAGAAAAAGATCTGATTATTCAATTGCATAATTACTTGGTGTTTGACGGTCACACGAAGTTGTATAGTGGGCAGGTCCCAGGACTAGAGGCAAGTGGCATTGCTCTGGTGTAGAGAGCTACATCCTTGCACTGCGAGTGAAGATGATCCGAATCCCATTTCAAAGCAATGTGCTGTAAATGCAAGTGTACTGCTGAGATTGTATAGTCAGATGACTTGATAACAAGGGATTTATAGGCACAAATAAACGCAGATGAAGAACCAACTTGCACTGGTAGCAGCACCTAAAACCTGAATATTTCCTTTTACTTGCATCCCTCTGGGGATTAAGGAGGTAAAAACAGTAGTAAAGACTAGCATTAGTGATCACATGGACAAACATGATAGCCAGAAAGAGTCTAGTTTGGCAGAAAAAACCTCACGCCCCACAAATCTGTAAGAAATCTTGAAAGAAGTGGGTATGCCCAACGTGCTCCCAGTGACAGAATATTCTCAGCTTATTAAAAAGCTCCTAACAACATCCCTTTTCCTAGGTCTATTAAACTGTCATGCTATCAGAGGAAAGGTCTCTCATAGGTTCACAACCAGTTAGAAGTCAGGAAGACAAAAGCTGGACTAGAAAGTCAGCTTTCCCCAGAGAGAAGTTACACCTACATCTTTTGAGGATCTGTGCTGGGAACTCTTCTCTTAGGGGCTTATAAATGGAAAGGATATGAAGAGTAAAAGAACTACATTTCCAAATGAAACAAGTTTTTCTGAAGATAGTAAAAAATTAACACAACGTACAGAATGATCTCACGATACTGGGTGACTTGGCAATAAAATGGCAAATTAAATTCAGTGCCAATTAATGCAGAGTAATGCACATAGGAGAAAAAAAAGTCTGTGCATAAAAGCAATAAGGGACTCTAAACTAGCTATTACCATTTGGGGAAGGATGCTGGAGTCATTTCGGACAGTTCTCGGAAAACATTGGCTTAGTGCTCAATAGGAAAATTGGATTATACCAATTCTTAGGAAGGGTGGAGAGCAAAGCTAAAAACATAATTTTTGCTGCTGTATAAATCCATGACATACGCACATAGGTGGACATGACATATAAATGTCATAGCTATTCCTTCTTTAAGAAGGTGTAGCGAACCCAGAAAAGACACACAGAGGACAACAAAGATAATTACATTGTCATAGAAGGAGAAAGTAAATAGACAAGGTCTGATCACAGTACAAGAGCTGATGGGGGTGTGACAAGATTGCCATGCATTGGAGGTCAGGGAGCAGCGTGAGCAGCTGCTCCTAAGGGGAGGCAAGACAGGAGCCACTGGTGACAGGGCAGGACAATGGCCCCTCCAACAAGGGTGCAGTCCCCCAGCACCAAAACAAGGCAAACAGAGCAGGTCCAGGGGCAGTTCCTGGTTCAGCCCCCGGTCACCACCAGGCACGTCCCCTGTCACAAGGGCATGTCCAAGGGCAAGCAAGAAAGTCAAGTCAACAAGGCCAGGCACATCACACCCACATACCTTGTAGTTCATGCAAGGACCAAGCACCAAGTTTGGGGCTTAAATGGGGCTCCTGGGCCAGTGGGTGAGGGTGGGTCCGTCATTCAGATGGTGGGTCTTCATTTTGTCTCTTGCTGCTGATGGAGAAAAAGGGCATCCAGCCATGAGGGACCTTAACCTGGGTATCTGTGCAGCCTTGGAGTTTATTAGGGAATGGACTGTTTTTAAGGATCTTTGTAAATGAATCAGCAAAACAGAATGCACAATTTTACATCCTAAACTTGTGTTAATATAGTGACTAAATGATTTGTGATTCATTCCTGTCCCGCTCTATTTGAGCAAAGGATAAAAATAAGCTGCCACTATTTGGCTTTCTTTGCAAAACTAGAATCAATATTTTTAACTAAGAGAAGACTAATGAGGCTAAATGAAAAATAAAAAATCCAAAAGTTAAATAGGGTTCTAATAGCTCTCTTCTTTAAAAAATAAAGTCAAACAAATTTATTTTATAACTGTGAGTTAGCCATCAGTTCTATGAAACCACAGCAGTTGGAAAATGCATTCCCCTTTCCGTGCATGTTGTTGACCCAGTCGGAGGTCTTACTTACAGTGAGTTGAAAGATGTTACATTTGAGAATGGAGCTGTTATTGTTTTCAAATTTATAGACATACCTAGAGGTAACTGTAAACCATTTGAGTGACTGCCATAAGCTATCCTGAAATGACTGGCAGCCTTTCACAACAGTTACTCAAAAAGAAGTTATAATCCCAATACGAGTGGATGAACAATTATGGGAATACCAGAAGATGTTTGGAACAGATTTTTGTCTGAAATTTTTCTAGCAGATTTCATCTGGAATGTAGCACTGGAAGAGACCTCCTGAGTTACCGAATCCAATTTCCTATTATAAGCGCTAACAAAGTCAGAAACACCATGAATTTGGCAAGAGCTCTGCGATGGTAAACTGCCAGGCTCCCTGGCTTGGCTTCCAGGGGGAAAAGCATAAGCAGGTAGCCAGCCATGGCTGAATTTACTGAAAATTGCTACTGAAAGGTAACAGTTTCTCAGGGACTGGCAGGAAACTGGAGTTTGCAGGATTGAGCACCAGGATAGAGATTACAGAGCAGAATTACAGTGGAGTCTGCCCAGGGGAGGGCTGAGGATGGCTGGGTGCCCGAAGGCTTGGGAGCCAGAAGGTAAGAAGAACCTAAAGAGCTCCAGGACAGAGGCTTAAGGGGTAAGAAATATCTGTTTGTAAATTAATCATGCTCCTCCTTAAAACAAACAAACTGGTGAAAAAATCTCCTGAAGAGCCCCAGCACTGTAACTTCCAAATCTTGAGGGCAATTTCTGTCAACAGTCTTGTCTCCTGAGCCAGCCTCGCAGACCTTGGCACTGATTTTTAGTCTCTTACCTCTTAGAGCTCAGAGCAAGACTGGGTTTAGCTGAATTGTAAATGAAGGCCGAGGTAAATTCTTATCTAACCAGCTTTGGGGAAAAATCCAGTAAAATAGCTCTTTGGGGCAACCTATCCATGCAAATTTAAATCACTAGGTAGAAGTCTATAGTGCGAAGGAGTTCCTTGTGAAATGCTGGACCATAAGGACTTATTTCGGAGCAGCGGGGCAATGAAATGTCTCTCATCCTCAAGTGGGGTTCCCCACGAGCAGTAGAGCTGCCCGAAGCTCTCTAGCTGCCAGGCGATGGGAGGGAGGGAGGGGAGGAAAGCTTCCTCCATGCAGAGCCACCCACCAGCATCTCTTTTAGTGATCCTTGGCAGCTTGTGACAGGCTCACTAGACTCCCCAAGGCCAAGTACATGCAGGAGAAAGGATCAAACTACGTAACAGGTTGTTGGAGGCTAAAAAGAGGTGGATTATTTTCATGCTGCCCACTGTCTTGTGTACCGAATTAGTAAGCCTGACTCAGTCAAGGCTGTGCACACTGCTACATGTGAAAGTAATGGACAGGCATGCCATGGACTCCTTCCCTTGGAGGTGATGGTTTGAAATGCCAAGTCTTACCCCAAGGGGGAAAATAACCCCACGCTGTGGACTAACCAGATGGAAAGCAGCTTTGCAGAAAAGAACCTGGGGGTCCTTGTGAACAACAAGGTGAACGTAAGCCGGCAATGTGCCCTTGCTGTAAAGAAGGCTAATGGTGGATTAGACAAAATGTTGCCAGCAGGTCGAGGGAGGTGATCCTTTCCCTCTGCTCAGCACTGCTGAGGCCACACCTGGAGTGCTGTGTCCAGTTCTGTGCTCCCCAGAATGAGAGAGACATGGCGTCACTGGGGAGAGTCCAGCAAAGGGCTGTGAAGGTGATTTAGGGACTGGATATAAAAGGAGAGGCTGAGAGAGCTGTGACTGTTCAGCCTGGAGAAGAGAAGTTTGGGGGCGGATCTTATGCCTGTGTATGTATATTTGATGGGGAGGTAAAGAAGATGGAGCCAGGCTCCTCTCGGTAGTGTCCAGTGACAGGACAAGAGGCACTGAGCACAAATTGCAATACAGGAAATTCCATTTAAACATAAGAAAGTACTTTTTAGTTGTGAAGGTGGTTGAACACTGGAAGAGGTGGCCCAGAGAGGTTGTGGAGTCTCAAAATTTGACCAGACATGGCCCTGAGCAACCTGCTCTCCCTGACCCTGCTTTGAGCAGGGTGGTTGGACTAGACGATCTCCAGAGGTGCCTTCCAGCCTCAGTTATTCTGTGATTCTGTAATTCTATGTTTCTAGGATTTTTACTTTTTTATAGTAACTGCCTCACGACCTAGTGATCCTTTGTGTAGAATACAGGAGTGATTTGCACAGCGCTACTTGGAACAAAAGAATAACCGTTTACAAGCAACCCTGAGCAATTTTTATGATGCTTTAACACCTGTTAGGGAATGGGATTTTCCTGCCCCACAGTGAGGCAGGAAAGCACTGTGACCTCTACTGTACAGTCATGAGGTGATGAGGATTTATCCACAGCTGGGTCTTACAATTAAAGGTTTTATTTGCAAACATAAAAAAGAACTCTTCTGGGTTTCTGCCTGTGCAGAAAATAGATGCAGGCTGCAGAAGACAGTCTCAGGACAGGAATTTGCCCAGTTAACTTGACGCTTAGGAATGCACCAGGTAATTTTATGGTTATTTCACCAAACAGGACTCAAAAAATGCAAGCTATTAACGTGATCCATGCCTACCTCAGAATCCTCTCCCACTTCTCGTATATACTTCCCTCCTTTCCTCCGACCCCAACCACACTGTCAGTGGCTGTCCCCGGCTGCCTCGATGCTCTCTGTCTCTCCGTGAGAGGCAGGAATCCTTTCTGGATGCTCCTCCCGGCCAGGTTCAGGGGGGAATTAACCCCTTGCATTTCTTCCTATGCAGTGCAGCATGGTGCTGGGGGCAGCAAAGCTGGGGAGACCACCACACCTGTGCCTCTTGTGGCCCCCGTCCCCAAAGGGCACAGCAGCATCTGCGAAGGGGAATCTCGCAAGAGCATTTTATCCTCTGACTCTGCTGTCCCGTTGCCGAGGAGAAATGACAGCCTGGCCCTTTGTCAGCAGGATGCATTTTAATGTACTGCCGTCGTCCCCCGAGAAGTCCACCTGGTGAACCCATCAAAACTGAGGAAACACTGAGTAGCGTGGCATTTGCTGGGCAGCAATATGCTTGAAAAACTTCCAAACACGCTGGTAACGCTTTCTCCAACACCTCTTGGTAGGCAAGTTCCTTCCTGAAGACGGACCCAGTGATTTCACCACCCTGTAGTGCCCCTGCCCCTCAGGGCAGAAAGAGACTGTCCTGGAAAAGATGTCCCCTGTCTCCATCCCTCAGTACAGGTTGGATCCAGAGCAGCCCCTGGGCCTCGCTGCCTCAGAGCCACACTGGCACAGTGGGGAAGAGGGGAAGTTATCGAAACCTGATAAATGGCCGTCTTGAATGACTTTCTCCTTTGAGCACAGGGCACCAGGCAGGGAGTTACTAATTGCTGGGAGCGGAGCCGAATGCCAGCAGGCATTCAGGCAAGAGGTCGAGTCTCACTCTTGCCTCCTGTGCATAAGGGAAAGAAAAAAAGGAAAAAATGCTATTACACTTTATAAAACTCTTCAAAAAGTGTGATCTTCTTCTGACGCTGTCTGTCACTTTCCCCCTTTGAACTATCAGGAGTCAAAATTTGATCTCCATGGTAAGTCAAAAGGCCATCCCAAGGTATCTGGCAGATTTGATTTCTTTGAGGGTAGAGTCTTCTCAGCTGGATTTTAATTAGCAGTTTATTTTCTTCAAATGCAAAAAGCGAAGGGTGTGGGTCCTGCAACACAGAAAGCAGATTTGCAGCACATCTTGAAAAGCTTCATTGATTTGTCTGTTTTCCTCAAGCACTGCCATATTCTTCTGTTTTCATGTGGAAATATACAGAAGCATAAACATAAATGAAAGTGTGTCTTATGAACTGAGGAGGAAAAGGATAAGAAGAAAAATTCAGACCAAGCATTTAAGGACACTGTTTTTTTCTGCAGCATTGCTGTGTAAAGCAATCTTGACATCACAGCACAATCAGTCAAATATCATTTGGCACAAATTGTCCTGTGACTTCACTAAACAACATATTTGCTAATAGTTATGGCTAAGTAATGCAAAAAAAATCCCATACTGTAAATGATGTATTGACCCACTGATGGACAACCATCATCTAATACATTGTTAGATAATGTGTCAGCCAGCCACATAATTGGTAGACTAATGAATACGATAGTTCATATATAATTTACTCAAAGAAATATGCCTAATTTCCCAGATTTAAATAAATAATTCAGCTAGATGTGTTTGTTAGCAGAGAACCATTAGTTAGCTAATACGAATATTTTCTTAGGGTCCAAGTGAACAACATCTTTTTACTGCATTTGAACCGAGGCTCTTTAGAGAGTTTATAGCATACCTGCCAACTCCCTTTTTTACGGGAAAAAAATGACTACAGATTACAAATGTACCTACATGCTCATGTGTTTCCATAAATTCAAGCAAAAACAATCAGCTTGATATTTTTCCCGTCAAAAAACCTCTAAAGAGCCAGCTCCTTAACAAACTCCAATGTCTGTGGATAAGTGCCCGAATTCAAATGAACCATTGCAAATCTTTATTTGAGCTCATTTGTCCATTTGCAAATAATTTCTCTATAAATATAAGCTTCAGTTTTTGGCAAATGCGTCCGATCCAAGTAGAAACCAGAGCAGAATATAGAGTTGTGTAAAACTAGACAGCTCAGCTGAGCAAGGTGGACATTGCAGTGGCAGCTGGAAGAGCTGGCAGGACTTGGGGAGGTGCCGAAGTCTTCTGGAGCTGAGGCCTCCTAAATTGGCGGGAAGGAGCATCTGACTTGGTTAACTACAGGTTTGCAGGTACAAGTGATAAGACCAGGACCAGAGCCTTTGCACTGTTATTGCTTTCTCCTGCAGTTGCTCTTTTGCTTCTCAAGAGCTTGCTCAGGAGACCCCGGACACTAAACTGTACACAGGGGACTCATGCTGTAGTGTGGAGTCACGGGGCTGCGTCAGGGACCATCCTGAGCTTAGTGCAGACGTGCATGGTGCCTTCTGCCTCCTTTGCCTAAAGATGAGGTTACCATGAAGTACACAAATCTCATCAACCCTTCTTCACCAAATCTCCAAAACTTGAAAAGAACAGCCATCGTTTGTGGACAGTTATTTTACATGCTAAGAGGCTTCAGCACATAACAGCGAAGCTATCCATACATATTTCATACAAAAAAGAATTCCTAGAAGTGCAATATTTTACTTGCAAATAGTGCTGATGGAGTATTAGTGGCAATATATTGCACTGTCCTTTTAAAACTGGTTGAGAATAAATGGGCTCAAACCTGTTCCTGCTGGAAGTGTTACCAAGCTAGAAATCTGAATTCATCCTCATGATTGCTTACATATATCATACGAAATCCCATCCACACCCCAGTTTCACACAAAATGTTATAATAAGGAGAATTAGGAATTCAGAAACAGTCAAAGGTCTGGAAATCAGCATTATCTTTAATTTTAAAGTAACACATTTAAAATTAAATCTGCCCTCTTCCATCTAAGGATTTTATTTCCTTCACACCTGAATGGACATTCATGGGAATAGTAAAAGTCATTTGACCATAGGTGTATTCCTTTGGAAAAATCTACTGCTGTTTCACATCATAAAGAAACAAATTTTTTAAAATTTGAATTATCCATTTTTCACTTAATCTCATTCTCTGAATGTCTAAACCATTTTCAATAACGTTGTAAAAAATCAATCTGAAGCAATCATCTACCATGGAAAATTTCAATGTGACTTGTTAAAGTGTGGTAAGGTTATTAGTAAGTGAAATAAACTATAAATAGGTTTACAGAAGAGCAGATTAGGCACTTTTAAAGCTAAATTTCACACTGCTCACTACGCTTTGCCTAAGATAAAACACATGCTACAATCCCAAAGCAGTGGTCATTGCAAATTGATGCACATTTTAACTAGAACAAGGCACTGGGTACCCATTAACTCATTTTATTTTAATTTAGCAGTAAAAGCTTTCATTATAGCCATTAGACAAGAGAGAAACCTTTGGCATTAAAGTAAGAGAGAAAGCATATATAGAAATAAAATAAAATTTTAATTTACAGCATGGGGACTGGTAAGTTTATATTAACAGAACTTAAAGACTTAGATCTAAATAATTGAATCTGATTAATACAAATGGGAAATATATCAAAAACATAAAAAAATCTGGAGAGAATTCATTTTAGAGCTCTGTAGATGGAGACTAACCCATATTTTAATACATATTTTTCCATATATGGCTTGAGGAAGTAAAACCAAGTTGTTTTCACAGTTGTTTGTAGTGTATTTGTAGCGATTATAATTTTCCACACTTTCTTGTAATACTCAGTTGGCAAATAGGGCAGAGAAATGTACACGTCTGCAGGCACGATATTCCACCTGTTCTTTTCCTCAGTTCTGGGAATACTTCTTTTCCTGCATTTTCTCAAATCTTAGCTTTAAAAAAACACGTATTTTGGAGTAAACCAGGCCATCACTTTCCAATCACTATTTACAGTGTCTATTTAGAAGAATCGTGAATTTGTTATATTAGGTCATACGAATAAAGAAAAAAAAATTAAGCATCCAATCCACATTAGAATGGAAAAAAATCCCTCTGAAGCCTGGCATAGAGCAAGTTGGGGATCTTTTTTAACGTGATTCTTCTCCTGGATGCTCTATACAGCTTTAACACAAACAGGCTTTGGATAACAGGGCTTGATAAGTGTCTTGGGTGCTACGTCTGATTTGCTGTCCGCATGGTTTCTGCCTGACCCTGGGAGACAGAAGGGAGAGGTCAAGAGACAGAAGTGGCTGCGTCTCTAACCCCCTGTTTCTTGTCCAACCCAAACGCCGTCCCATGGGAAGTGGGGTGCCAGGGCGCAGCATCCTCAGAGGCTTCACACCACCCCTGAGCTTGCCAGGCTGTCCAGAGCCTGGGGATGCCAGTGCTTACCCAGGCTCCAGCACACACCGACATGTACCCAAACACCAGATGACAGAGTCAAATTCTGTTTCCATCTTTCTCGGACATGTTAGTTTTAACAAACCAAAAGCCAGCCTCAGTACGGCTCTTAATTCTCCTTTCTGTGTCCACGTGGTGCTAAGTAGCGCACAGGGCTCCTGACCCATGGTGCAGCCTCCTCAGACACACAGACAATTCATTCTGCTCATAGAAATAGCAGCTGTTCGGAAGACATACCGAGCTCTGCTCGTCTTGCCAATTTAAGCTTTGCCTATCGAGCGGGACACACATATTGTGTGATTCTGACATGGCAGAATCTGCTAAGAAATTCATCCTTCCATCACATCCCTCCTCGAATTTCAGCTTACAACGTAAATATGTATAAAATGCATATTCTAGCTCTGCAGAGATGCCTTTTCTAAAAGAGCATCAAATCCAGTCCCTGTAGCAATAAGTCCATTTGCATGCAAGTGGGCTGAGCTGTTCTTCAGAGGGATCTGAAGTCCATTTTCCAAGCAATCAGGGATTTATAGTGTTCCTGCTGTGGAATTCTCCATTTTACTGTAGTCAACAAAGTCACCGGGACTCTGCGACGCGCTGAGGTCCACCCGCACAGAACAGCTTGCGAGACTGGGGCCTGGGCACAAACAATAGCAGTTTTCTTGGCAAGCTTGAAAGACCTTCTTGTTGGCAGATTGGGGAAGCCCACGCTTCTCCTACTGCACTGCCGTTGATCAGTATCAGAGAAGAGCATTAATCAAACATGCAATACCATTATTTTTCCAAATTGAGGTCTCAGGTCTGTGATAAGCACTTCTCTTAACACAACATTGCACAAATATTATGTAACCACACTTCAAAACTGCTGCATTGAGAAATTTGAATAATAATGGGTACTTTTTGGAAATATTGCTCCAGTCTTGCCTCTGTCTAGGCAGGGAAGGCTGATCATGGGCAGAGTGCTATATGCTGCATGAGTTAATTTGTCTTTTTATCTGCTTTTGGCTCATAGATCCCTTACAACTTTGTGAAAAATGACAGAGTATCAACATCTTGCCATTAATGGGCCATGTGACAGACGCCCAGCACAGCAGGCTGAAGAGAAGCATCTGAGTCCTGCAAACTCTCCTTACTGCTAGATTTACTGATGGATGACAAAGCTCCACGGTGCTGACAAAGACGTCGCTGACCTTACTTCCAAACATGCTAGATGGTTTTCAGTTTACAGCAATACGTCCAGGACATAAGATACAAAAACCAAGCATGTTTTTAGGGGGGAAAGGTTGATTTTTAAATATGGAAAATGGTTCAGAAGCAGTGAAATCTCTAAAGAGAAATGTTTGGGAAGTGTTTCTGTGATGTACAGAAAGAGCAGATCTCTCTTTAAAAAGTGAATCCATAGAATAGTAGATAATTCCCATCTATTTCCCCACATACCACCTGTCCTCTACTAGAAACTTTATTATTAGCCTGTGACAATACTTAAACTGGCCAGATCATGTTAAATATTTGGAAAGAGGATGCTCTTATAAATGGAACTTTGCCAGTGCAACAAAGCACTTCTTATGACATTTCTTGCTAACTTCTGTTTGGTTGGTAAACATTTTTTTGTTTTCCTCCACACAGAACAAGCACTCAACTATTTTCAGGCTTTAAAAAGGGAACAAAAATTAAGATAGCATGTGCTTTCCTTCTCAGCCCACTTTGTCTCTGAGAAGCAAATAAATACAGCCTTCTTGCCTCTTAGGATGAGTATCAGAAAAGTAAAAGTAGGACACACAAAATAAAAGCATCACTGAGTCATAGCTACATACACGGCAAAACCAAAAGCTCATTACGACAACTTAGAGAAGTTGTTCATGTACAGCCTATGGTGCATTTGCATCAGTATTTTAGTTCAAGCCAGGAATTACTCAAAGATCGCTACTCTCCACACAGTGACGCAGCAGCAGAACACACGAACTAGACTTCTTTGAGGTGAGATACCCCCAGAGAAGCCCTCCAGGAGGACATCTAATGTACCCCAGCTACAAACGGGCATTCAAGCCACAGGACCAGGCCAGAGCCAGCCACAAGGAAAATCCTTGAAAAGCACATCATGTGGACACATGGTCCTCGGCACCATTTCTCGCCATAGATCCACTTCCATTGTTCCTTGCTGAATTCAACATAATGAATGAGTGCTGAGGAGGTCAGGAAAAAGTTTTGGGGTGTGTGAAGCTGTACTCAGGTCAGGTACAACTTGCCCCCATTTTGCCCATCGGTGGGGTGCAGTGATGGTCCATCAGGGTTTATGGTTGTTGCAGCCAAGAAACTGAGGTAACATCAAATCCCAAATCTCAAGATTGAAGGGCAGAATTTGGAAACAGAGTAAATAAGCTGTGGTCTTAATAATAGCTCATACAACCATAATGTCTAAGGGGAGTCAATGAGACTCCAAAAGCTATATGGACAAATCGAGTATTTTTGTAGTAAGAGGGATCTTGTGTGAGTATTGCAGCTGGCTCTCTGACCTGAAAAGCAGACAGAGAGAAGCTCTTCAGTTTGGGAAGAAGCCACGAGCTGCAGGAGAGAGATATCGGTAAAATACTCCTCAAGAGAACACAGAAATGTGGACTTACTGCCTCGTGCAGGTAGTGATGTAATGCTGAGGAA
>NW_009231202.1:0-534 GCF_000690835.1 Fulmarus glacialis | reverse complement strand
CCTGCCGTAAGGGGCGGTGTCTCACCTCGGCTCAAGCCCAGGGAAGACAAAATTCCCATAGATGTCCTGGGTGCCCCACAGTGCTCACAGGGTAAGCACCCAGCAGGGACTGACCGCAAGGCTTCGCCAACCAGCAACACCAACAGACTCTGCCGCTGGGGAGCTGGTGCAGGGTCCTTACAGAGCCGAGTGCTGGGGAAAGTAGGCTTCCCTCATTAAAACTCACATACCTCGGAGATGTGTTTGACCTATGTATCATTTATGATTGCCTTTACAGCTACATCATTATTGCAGTAAGTAACGGGTGGATTTCTGTCCCACGTAAGAGAGCTTTGATCCTAGACAAGCTTGGAAATATGCCTCTCCTAATTTGGAGACAAGACTTTTCTTTTTTAGTGCTCCTTCTGTTTTCTATTCCTGCATGTGTTTAAAGGGTAAGTACTTCTCAGAATGATAGCTAGACACAGAGAAGAGGAAACACCCATAGCTTCAGCTTTGCCAGAAAATAATGATTCAAGCTTTAAAATGAGGGGG
>NW_009231201.1:0-27371 GCF_000690835.1 Fulmarus glacialis | reverse complement strand
GTGTAGATGAGGTGCTTAGGGACATGGTTTAGTGGTGGATTTGGCAGGGTTAGGGTTACGGTTGGACTCAATGATCTTAAGGGTCTTTTCCAACCTAAATGATTCTATGATTCTATCATTCTAAATACTTTCTGGTTCAGTTTGTGAGCACTTACCCAGAGTAATGCAATGGTGTGTTAAGAGATCCACAAGGGCAATGTGAACATAATGGTATTTCCATTCCGTACAGCACAGTGTTGTGCACAGATGTGAGTCAGGGCCTGGAAGCAAAAGGGCTGCGTTAATCCTGAACTGTGCCCAACAGCACTAGCTGGGATTTGAATGGGCCAGATGTGGCCATATTCATAGCTGGCTCCAGAACAAGCTCAGGTATTTTTGCACTGCACTCTGAAGACTTACCTTATTTGTAGGTGCTACAATATCGCTCATGCTGAATTAAATGAACAACTCTAGAAAATTATTGCATTTAATTTACATATGTATTTTGAAAAAATACTTGAAGGCTTGAGAATGAATCCCAGTAAAGACTTAATGTTGTTGATACTTGTACTCCGGGAGTATGAAAACCAGAATCCTCGATGCAAGCAGTGCGGCTAGTTGCCTGCTGATGACCTGCCCCTGATCACTGCAAGGTAATGATTCTTATTTATCTTCACATGTTAAGTTGTAAATCTAATTAAATATTAAGACGACCAAGATTTATTTTTATGCTGACATCTAATTGATTTATTTTGCTTTGTTCTATTTGTAGCTCCTCATGTGCAAAGTAATTCCAGATAGAAGTGAAGGAAACTGCAATTTGTGCCAAAGAAAATAGAAGGCTAAGTAATGCTGACAATCCTCTCCAGGCCAGGATAGGCTTTGGCACTTGGTGGTTGAGTTTAATTCAGCAAACCCATTACTAAACTTTCGTTAACCCTCAATGAATACATAGATTTGCAAGGGCCACTGTCATTTTTCTATCGTTTTATTAAATTGGTAGGTTCTGATAAATGAGAAGTGTCTGGTATTTTTTCTATTATACTTGTTGCACTACTTCTGGTGCATGCTGTGAAGAGCTATTTTGACTTTGAGACTTCTTTCCTTTTGTATTTTCTTCTGTACTTGCCCATGAAATCTCTTCTGTTCTGCTCCCTACAACTGTTGAGAACTAAGCTCGGGTGAGAGTAGTTGGAAGTGCTCAGAGCAATCTGGAAGAAGCAGGAGATGACCCTGGGACACAACAGGCGTTTTCTAAGCTTTGTTGTATCTCTCCTTTCTATCCTGCCAGCGTTCCTTTCCCCACGAATCTTCTCGTTGGTGGCTGTGACAGGAAAGTCCTGTCTTTAAGAGGAAATGAAGACACACATCATTTGCGGTCTTATGGATAAAATAAGGACAAAGAGTCAAAGCAGAGAACTGACAATAAAGGCTCTGAAGGCAAATACGGCCTAATGCCACAAACATGAATGTTTACTGCCATTTAAGATTCTATTGGGTAATTTGTCTCGTGTCCATCTTCAGCTGCAGAAAGGAATGGATCTTCTGTAGACCCCATAGTCCCCCAGGGACATGTTGAGCAAGTGGAGCACTCTAGGGCACCCTTGATGGCACTAAGGGCCAACTGAATCCCACTCTGTGTCCTCTGACAAGGAGGGGCACAAATTCAGTCTTTGAAATCTTGTCTAGAGGTGTAAAGTGTTATATACATGCTAATTTGTTATTATATCTATTTTCTATCCAACGTTTTCTGGAAATAACTGCCATTCTTGGTTTTTAAAAGACCTATTTATTCTCTCTGTTATGGCACAAAACGCTCAAGTAAAGCTGCAAAATCAGTGCACACATGCTTTGTCAAACCCCACAGCAATCTCTACTTTTGTGATTATGGTAGATGAAACATATCTTTGGCCTAATATGGTTAACATGATAGTAGCCATCCTGCATTAGTGTACTTGCTTCATCTAAGAAAATTTAATCATAAACACTTATTTATATCACACCCATTGTTTGTGTGCGATGTGATAAACACCGGCATCCCTACTCACAATAAGGAAATCAGTGAGCAAAACAACACAGAATGGAAACCTAGATCTCTCAAGTGTTAACCCTTCGAGAACGTTTCCTAAGCTTTGGTACGTATATTCAAAGACAGATGCCATAGGCATCCAATATGAAAGTCAAAACATTTCTTTGAGTGCCTTTTTGTGGCCTGTACAACACAGAGCCTTTCTAGCAAACCTTTATTCTCAAGCTCTTTTTTCTCCAGAACTTCAAGTGATCATCAGCATGGTGAGACAGAAGTTTAATCATATGGCCTGTAGCTGGACCTGCATACAAACTTGATACTCTGCTTAGAAAATAATGTACTGAATACGTATACAGCTTTCTAGGTTTTTTTTGTTTTGTTTTGTTTTGTTTTTTTTCCTGTGGATACTATAGTGCTGCATAGGGCTGGCTGGAAAACGAGAAAAATGTTTCTTGGACAAACAGTACAATTTGAAAGAAAAACAAAGTTTAGGAGTGGTATTAAACAGATCTTTAAACTTTATTCTTGGAAAGAATGGAGAAGACCTTTTTTTCTGCTCAAGACCAGGCAGGAGTTCAGGTGCACTCCTGAGCGTGCTCTCCTAAAACCCTTTTCTGAACTGAGTCAGAGTGAGACTTGTTCAGTTGGAGACTGCAACTAGCTCACAGTTGGAGTACATTGGAGTGGATCTCTTACACTAGAAATTCCACCCTGCACATTCAAGGTTTTCCTGATTATTTATTAATTTATTTATTAAAATAGATAATTTGAAACTACTGTGTCACACCAACCTCGTTTCATGCAAATGTGTGTTTTATGACTCTCCTTCACCAAAAAAACTCCAAACAAACAAACAAAAAAGTAGTGTTTCCTAAGCTGCCTAGAACTGAGTGCATACACAGATCTGCTTTAATTTCTCCACAATAGTGTGCTGACTTCCCAGGCAATGCTGATGGAGTAATTCTTCTTCTTCTTGGGTGGTTCAAGTTCACTGACTTTAAGTTTTATAATACCACCTGAAGCGTGCAGTAATCATACCAACATGCACTGTCTGGAGTGTATTATTCCTTGATTGCTGTATTTTTGCTGTACAGCTGGAAAATCAACAGATCAGAATCTGTTCCAAAGAATTCTAACTCATCTTGAAATGGGTTTTTTTATTATTATTATTATTTTTAATTTTGAAGGTAATGAAATCCTGGGTCTTACTATTGAGAACAGTTTTGTTATAAAAAATATTTTATTTTTTATGTTTTCTTAGCATAAGGTATTCCTATACAGCCCTGTAGATCAGCAGTCATCTCCTGTAATACCTGGATGGGGGCTGGGCTGATAGGCTCATGCTATGCTTCCTACAGTGAATGACAAATAAATGAAGCAGTGTAGGAGAATTTTGTGGTATGCCTGTAGAGGGGCAGAGAGTAGGAAAAACAGTAACACCACCTGGGAGAGATTATAAGCGGGGGAAAACAGCTTGTTTAACTGGGAGGTCTGTCTAGTTGTGAATATAATTTTATTTTAAGGATACAATTTCAAATGGAAACTTTGAATTTGCAGAAGGCAGTTGATTTTGTGGTGAGGGCTTGGTTGAAAGTGTTTTTCATAAAACTGGCAGAGCGTCATCATCCAATGAGTGGCTGTTACAGAGCAACAAACTTGTACACCGAAGCTTAAATGAGGAGGAACTTCTCAGGCTGGACACATAGCGAAAGCTCAGAGGAAAATTTGAAAGGCAAGTTTCTTCTCTGAGGAAGGGTCTAAAAACCTGAGAAAAATAAGAGAGGAGCAGGCACTATTAAAATCTTGTTCAGATCTTTGTCCCTGAAGGCTGCAGGAGTAAATTTGGAACTGTTAAATTTAGGGAGTGAATGGTGAACTGTGAGTTCCTTCTATGTTCTCCTTGTTGAATTTTAAGTGCTTTCCCCTAATAAGTTTCTAACAAAATTGAAAGATGATTGGTTGAAAATCGGAATTAATGAGAAATGCCCCCCCATCCCCCAATGTTGTTAGTAAAATTCTGTTGATATGAAAGATTCTAAAAGAATAAAAGATCTGTTATGCCAGCTTCTGTGCTCACTGCTGAGCTAAAACTCTATAGGCTAAACACATAAATCCTCATGGATTAGAGAAGCAATTGCTAACTCGGGGAAAAAAATTCTCTAGAGGAAGTTTATGTCATGAATACCCTTTAGGAGCCTTTACATTGCAGTATATACTACTGACCACTGACAGAAATAAGCTGGAGTAAAGTATTTCCTTCTGTGAGCTGTGTCAGAGTCTCACCCCAAGGTTTTCAAGACTACTCATGATAATTCTCTTTGCCTTAAAAATTTGCTAGCTGCCACTTTCCTGCAAAATCATTTGATCCAGCAGTCTCTAAGGATGAGCTTGTGCAGATATTACATCTGCAGACGAGTTATTTCTTTCACTTCGCTGTAGAGCATCTCCCCATAGGCTCTAACTGCTATTACATTTTTATTTGCAGTACAAATGAGACAAACTCTTTGTACAAAGAACCTCACAAAGCACAACAAAGAAAGAAATAATCCTGATTCTGTATCCTGAAAGCTCCTAGGAGGACCTCCAAAGAGACTGAATTCCAAAGATGGGGCTTTCCACTCATGCACTGCACCTCATAATTTCCAGAGCAACCAAACCAAGCCTTTACTTTGGCCTGCTTACTTTCTTCAGGTGATATGTTACTGAAACAGCCCAGTTGTTTCTAAAGTGTTGTGATATCTCTTCTGGGCATTCAGCAGCTGCTTTGGCCTACAAAATGCCTGCTCATTTTCTAAAATGAAATAAGTCTAACAGACTCTTTCAGGTATAACGAAGTATTGCATCCAAAAAGTTAAACCAGTAATTTAACATTGCAGAGTCAAGCCTTTTGAAGTAAAAAAAATACATGAATTAAGACAGTTTGTTCAGCCTTAATTTGCCTCTTTTGAATATGCGCAAAATAATCTTTAATCATTTAATCACGTAAGCTCCCAACCAGGAAGCCCTATCCTCATTCCACAGCAGCTTTCAGCTCTCCTGCCAAACCGTCAGAGAGGCAGCACACGGCCGTTGTATTATCAGCAGAAAATCTGGTGGCTATTGCAAAGTAGAGTATTATCAACTCCGTAAGAATAAAATGGTGATAATCACTAGAGACAGCTCTGAATACAACCCTCGCAGATAGACCGGTTTATACTCACAGTTGCGCCCAACCTAAGCCTCCACTTTTTGGGTAGAGCTGACTTTGAGACTGTCTTGGAGCTCCCTCTAGTGCTTTACCGGTCTAGTGCAACTAATATTTAACGTAACAGGAGATGTCCAGAAGAAAGGGTTATTTTGGAGCAAGTCTCAGTAAATAGAGGTAACAACAAATAGTCTTTGCGTCCTCGGACTTCAATTATTTTACCTGAAAGTTATGTACTGACCTCCTATGTTAAAAGGAATTAAAATAAAAAAAGGCCTTTTTTCTTTTGCTTGACAACCATCTGTTTTTTTCAGGTAAAACAAGGAAATATTTTCATCGTAAAATGTATTATTGGTAACTGAAGCTGTAATGAAACAGTTGCAACTTGGACCTATCTGATAGTTACAGTACTAAAGACACGCACTCATCTTTTCAGTTGTGTTCAGTGTTGGGCCCCTCACTACAAGAAGGACGTTGAGGTGCTGGAGCGTGTCCAAAGAAGGGCAAAGAAGCTGGTGAAGTGTCTAGAGAACAAGTCTTATGAGGACCAGCTAAGGAAACTGGGGCTGTTTAGCCTGGAGAAGAGGAGGCTGAGGGGAGACCTCATCGCGCTCTACAACTACCTGAAAGGAGGTTGTAGCAAGGTGGGGGTTGGTCTCTTCTCCCAAGTAACTAGCGATAGGAGGAGAGGAAACGGCTTTGAGTTGCGCCAGGGGAGGTTTAGATTGGATATGAGGAACATTTTCTTCACCGAAAGGGTTATCAGGCCTTGGAACAGGCTGCCCAGGGAAGCGGTTGAGTCACCATCCCCAGAGGTATTTAAAAGACGTGTAGATGTGGTGCCTAGGGACATGGTTTGGTGGTGGACTTGGCAGTGTTAGGTTAATGGTTGGACTCAGTGATCTTAAAGGTCTTTTCCAACCTAAATGATTCTATGATTAAAAGAAGAAATATTTAAAATACATTATTGGGATTGCTTTGCTCTACTTTCATGGTTTCTGCTCTTTGTACTCTTTTTGGACTTCTTTGTTGATTCCACAAAACAAAGGCTCTTGTTTGATATTGATGGCTATGGGTAAGTGCAAAGCCATTCTCTGCAAGGAGCCACATTGTAAAAAGTCTGATGAGACTAACCAGATATTTCAAACTGCACTCCGCTGGTCTTCAGTTAGCCATTATGATGTCTTTTGATTTCTCTTCATGTACCATAATCTTCATTCAATCAGTGTTGCAAATCATTTGGCTTCGTTAACAGGCAAGGATAGGCTTCTACAAAGCAGCTTGCTTTTTATTTGCTTTTTGTCTCTTGGAAACTGTCCAGTTTCTCCAGTTTGATGTTAAAGACAGAGAAATAATTTGCAACCATTGCAGCCAAATATACCACCATTTGATGGATGAAAAGAGAATTTTGCTGCATGTTATGGGACTAAACACTTTATGCGAGTATCTGTTGACTCAGATCAATGGGACCATGTATTGTGAACTGATGTTTGGAGCAAAACTTATTTGTACTTATTTGTTTATTTTCTTTGGGAACAGTAAACCCAAAGTATCTGTTGGTTCAGACTTTGGCTGCACGTGTTAGTATAGTTGGAAAATAGAAAAACTCTTGCCAAAGTAAATAGTTTCCACCAAAGTGAATTGTTATCCAGGAATCTGAACCAGCAAATGCTTTCTCCTAACATTCTAGCATTCCTGGGGAACAACAGTGAAACCTGCATGCAGAAGGAAAACAAAAAAAAAAAAAAAAAAAAAAAAAAAGAGTGAGCATGATGCTCTTGGCACTTCGGTTTGCAATTTATTATTCTCTTGAATCTGCTTGAACCTGCAGATATTCCTGTCAGCGTGCCAGTATGGGGCACCTCATTCAGTCTGTCAAGTCTTCTGCGCTTCAACAACAGCTTTCAGAATGCCAACCATATGTTTGGATCCCACCTGCAAAACTTCAGTTAAATAAGCAATGGTCTCTTGAGAGATAATTGTCTGCAACGAAAGTTATTATGAATACT
The DNA here is from genome assembly GCF_000690835.1 of Fulmarus glacialis. Taxonomy (NCBI): domain Eukaryota; kingdom Metazoa; phylum Chordata; class Aves; order Procellariiformes; family Procellariidae; genus Fulmarus; species Fulmarus glacialis. Next base: position 20,170 of record NW_009231201.1, on the reverse strand, counting down.
AAGCCAAATGCAGTGTAACTCCATTGTATTTGCAATGCAATCTTATGCTATAATATTAAGTACACAGGGGAAATTATAAGAAGTGTTGTAACTCACATTATTATTAAGGAAATAATACATTTTGGATAATCCTGAATTGTAACAATGAAGTACCCATATAAAATCTTTCCTGCTATCTATTACCATGGGCCAAACAAGTATAATGAATTTATCGCAAGAGACAGGATAACTTCTCTGTCCTCCCTCCCATGCTCATTTTACTCCATCAGAATGGCTGTGAGAAGGACAAAAACCAATTTGCCTTCACAGTCATTTTGTCTGATCTTCATTGCTGAGACATGTCTGCTTACCCCCTCTACATCAGAGAGGCTTGTAGCTCGCCAGTCAGACAATCTACAATCTTTTTTCAGAGGCACAACAGGTATCTTTACTTACAGACTTCAGTTGCTGGTTGGAAGTAGACTTCTGGTTTTTCTGTGTTGCTCGCTGAACAGGGAAGTCACAGCATAGCACAGGTGTTAAAAAAAGTAAAATAAAACTAACCTGAAACAGTTCCTACTAGAGAGGAGAAAAAGTAACATGCCTTGAAATGAAGACTGGCAGAAATCTTGAACCTTGCCGCTAGAGCTGGAAGGGGTACAAATCTGGTCTGGGAGGGAAGTATGGAAGCTGGGGTTGAGGCTGAAGTTGGACATTTCTGAGGAGCTTTGCTTGGAACTGAGAGGTAAATATTTTGCTACTGACAGAATTATCTTGTAGGGTGCAGAACACAGTATGCAGTATTTGGGAATGATCAGATTGCAAATCCATCCATGGACTAGCCAGTCATTTTCTTTATATGCAGGATTTTTTGTTTGTGACTTCCTTAACAGATTTCTGCTTCACAGTTAGGTCAGTAGAAGCATACATGTTGCTAATTAAGGCAAGTCAACTGACTTGCAGTAACTTTTCAAGCTTACATTTTGAATTATATTCAGTAAAGTACTTCTGTCTGATTAAACTCAGGCAACATATGAAATCTTTTTCTCATGTCTTGACTTCTATGTTGACAGTGGGCTAGCAAGAATTGTCATGTTTTTTGTCCTGAACAGCTGTTTCAGATTTTGTGTATCCATAAAGCAAAAACTGAAACATGTAAAGTTCATTATGGGGAACTTTAAGAAAACAATTGAATAGTGCTTCCATTTGATGCCTGCTGCATTCTTTCTTGGCTGTTAAGTATTTCTGGTTGAAGTTCTTCTGAAAAGAAAGACATCCGTCTTTATCAGATGTTGCTGAAAAGAGTAAGAGTTATAATTGAAATTGTAATAGCTTCATTGAACATGGTGGCAAGAAAATGGTTGTATTTCAAGAACTTAATGGCATCATTTGTCGCACATGATGTTATCCCATCTTGTAACAGTTCAAACTCGTTCTGCCAAAGCTTGTTCTCCTTCCTATTACCTGTAAGTTTTCCCATTTCCTTTTCACATAAGGAAGGGAAATGGGCACTTTTGGTGTATGACTCCTCTGACCTATTTTAGATCTTTATTTTAGGGTAAGATGAGCATGCCATTACTTCTGATTGCTTAGAGCCCATTCACGTAGCTTAAAGTTACATTAAATAACACAGATCTGGATGTCCAGTACAAATTAGCAACACAAACATGTACCCAAACACATTATAGAGCCCACTGAATTCAAGTTTAACTGGGACTTTTATCCGGAAAAATGGCTCAACATCAACATTTTAGTTGTACATCTTCATCTCAACCTTATTTTTCCTAGGCAGTTTGCATTTTTAAATAGTGGAATGCAGCTTGTGGAGTGGCATTTATGGAAGGACCATACATTTTCTGTCCAATTACTTAGAATTGAAAGAAGATCTCAGAATTTTGCTTCTTTGGAATAGTTTTGCTTCATGTTGGTGTTACTAACATTGCTTATAAATGTTATATTGAGCAGGGCCTAGAAAATGGAAATCCACCTCTCTTCCAGATTTCCTAAACAAGAGTGTAAAACCAGGTTTTCTGTTGCTTCTTCTCTTTCTGACCTTGTGAATCTTGATGCTTGCCTGTTGCATTGTCTAAAATGCAATGGAAGAGTTGGGAACAACTCTTCTTGTAAAACATACTGTATGTAGGCTGGTTTTCATCAAGACAACATCATTATATATAGTAATGACAACTGAGTAGTAACTCATGGTTTGTTTTGTTTGTTTTTTTTTTTTTTTCTCCAAAGTAGTAATGGCAGTAATGGTAATTCCCATGATAACTATGTGTACAGGATGTCTTGAGATGATATCCCAGGTGCTAAAGCTGATGTCTCTAATACTCAGCCAGCAAGGAGGACTGGAAAAAGGATGCTAAAAGTAATCCTTAATCCTTAAACACTTAAAGGGAAGTAGTGGCACAAGGGACATTTGAATCTCTCATTGCCAGCAATGTGCCCCTGCAGCAAAGAAGGCCAACAACCCTTCCAACCTCAATGATTCTGTGATTCATTCAGATCATCCATAAAAGATATATTTTTATATACATAATTTACCTTTAAGCACAGATACAAACAATGGTGAATGTATACAACTGTATGTATATGAATGAAAAAATAATCCACAGACACATACAAACTGGTCAGATTTACTTCAGAAAATTATTTTGGAATAGGAGAAAAGCTTCTAAATCATAAAACATCCCCCCAAACCCAACAACTCTGAAAAGAAAGTATAAACTGACTCTTTCCACAGTGACCCAGATCTCCGATTTAAAAACAAATTATCCAAAGTGAAAACTTATAAATGGAATAAAGGCTAAAGAAGAAGTTTAGCTGGGTGTAAAAGAGACAGTCAGCTGGGGGTGGTTCAGTCTCTCAGAATAACAGACCATCAGCCACTTTTCTGTGTGTGTGAGATGCAAGGAAAGATAGTTTTAATGCCTCAGTCTACTTATTGACCAAGCTGTTTATTATTACTTATCCTAAACTTTTGCTTCTGGGATTTCCTTAACCTCTGTTAGCAAATATAATCCAGAATTAAACATTTGTACCTCATTTTCTCAGAGAATGCCTCAGGAAAGTGATCATGCATCTGTAATCGCAGCAAGGGCGGATGGGGCTGTGTGTACACACACCAAGTAGTCTCTGCAGCTGTGTATTTCTTTTCCTGTGGCTGGCACTGTGATTGACTTTTAATCCCATAATAGATTTATGCGTGGTTAAATGCCAACTAATCATTAAGCACAGTATGTGCTTCCTCCTTGATTGCCAAGTAGCGCATTTCCTTTGAAACACACCCTCATGAAGCACATATTATTCATGCACAATGGTGCAGGAGGGAACAAGTCAAAAGCTGGAAGCAAGAAGGAGTCTTTTTAGCATCAGACTTAGCAGAGCTGAGCAAAAAACCCAAGGCTTTCCACAGCCATTGTAACTGGCCCAGTCTTTCTGGGCTAAGAAGTATGGAAGTAGGGAGTCAGAGTAATGCAGGCTAGCAATGGTTCTGTGAGCTAGTAATTGTCACTTCTTACCACAGAAAATACTATCGTATAAATCCTTTCATGATCACGAGTAAGACAGAGGAGTTGCCATAGAACTGGGAAATGAAAGAGCTTTGTCAAGACTGTGGGCTTCAAATCTGCAAAAATATTTTTGCTGCTTTCCACTCGCTCTGATTTTAATGTGAGATTTTGTGGACAAAGGTGTATACAATCTATAGAAAACTTTTCTCCAAAGCAAATTAAGGCACTTTAAACCAGTTATCCCACGGCTTAAATGCCAAGGAACTAGAATTTCTGGAATGCAATGCTTGAATAAATAAATTCAGAAAACTGGAAATAATTTGGAGTGAGATATTTGAAATGTAACCATAGCTTCTGAGCAAAAGGTCAGCAAGGTGGTGAGAATTCTTCCCAAGTTCATGAAACTGCCCGATCTTATCCATAAAGCTGATCCCGCTTGCTTAGCATATTAAATAACTTCAAACAAACCAGCCCTGTCAGCGTAGATTGACCATGACCAACAAGGATTGAACTAAGTTTTCAATTTAAGAAAAATTACTAATGCGTGTGATAGGATATCCCCTCAGAGCACTTCACTGCAGCCCACTGTATCTGTTACAGCATTCATGACAAGGCAGTTCAGCCAAGGTACCTGCACGATAGCCCTGCTTGAGGGAATGCTTATAGCAGATGGTTGAATGGCATTAGCAAATGGAGGGCTAAGCACTTTCTCCTCTTTAACAAATGCCGTGAGAGTGCTATCAATCAATATTTAAGCAACGGTAACTTTGAGCTTTCCTTCTCATCTATCCATTCCTGATCTATGGGCTGGATATCTGTAGACCCGCTTTGTGTGAAAAATGAAACCTCCTGGGACTCCTAAAGGCTGCCCTTGGTCTTGACCAAAATTGCCAGCTTTCTAATAATCCCTAATGAATGGTCTGTTAATTACTGAGTTCTGTTAAATTTCAGTGTGTCTGGTCGAAACATTATATGCAGCCACATAAGGAGTATGGAAGATTTTAGAATCTGCAGAATGTAGATTTGGAAAGAGGGACAAAATACAAGGTTTGAAACCATCCCTCTGAAATATATGTAAAGTCCAGTTGAATCTCAGATTCATTTTTAGGAAGCCTGTTTCTTGCCAGTTTCTTCCCCGCCTTGTCTTTCAATGTTTAAAATTCTTATGAAAGAAAAATACCTGCCTCAGTATTAAAATGCTTCCTGTGTTAGAAGGGAGCTAAAGGGACTTTAACAGATCTCAGAAATACCTGAAAATAAGACAACAGCTCTTGAACTAGTATTGGAGCTAGTCCATCTGCAGTTGGATGCAATATGCTGCTTTACGGATGCCAAAAAAAGGCAAAAATTCCCAACATAAACCAGAGGTGAGTGCCAGTATTCCATGCAAGCTGCATGAAACACTTAAAGTGTATTTTTTTGAGACACGGTGTCAAAGGGAGGACTCATTTCAAACAAATGAGGATAGGCAAACAAAAGAGGCTCAGTTTCATTCTGTAAAAGCAAAATATTTACAAGCAAATGCTCTGCCATTGTGAAATGTGGAGCCCATAATGATTTCAATATCTTTCTGCTTTATAGCAATAGTTTCCCTTAAGAAATTCTAGATTGAAAAACTGAATGTTTACAGGAAAATATCTGATTCACCAAAGGCTTATATCATATAAAATTCATCCTGTGTGGTAGGCCAGTTGCTGGAACAGATAATGGGTGTAGTCAGGAAGACTGGAGAAGGCATCAAGCCTGGGAAAATCACAGGAAAACAAATGGATCTATGACCTGTCTGTCTAACATTTACAGTGTGGACTCTTTTGCCCTTAACACAGTAGGAGATCTGGCCCATTACCAGTGGATACAGATATCACTGGCCCTTCACTGTGATCCATTGTACTCTCTGTTCATTTTCTTAATACAGACAAAATCTCTGAGTGTTACTGAGCTTTAATTTACAGATCTCCCGGTGTCAGGTAGCACGGAAAAAGGAAGGAAATATCTCCATGGCTACACTTGTTTGGTTGCTGATTATTTGGTTGGATTTCGAAGTAGCAGAGACAGAGTTTGGATCAGTCCTAAACCTCTGCTGACATACTTGGGATCATAATCAGCTCCTGACACACAAGAGAGCTGAAGTGCTACAAAGGTAGATATTTACCTACATGTCTTAGACTTTGAACCGAATAGCTTGGCTGGACCTGAGAAATGAGATGAAGGTTGGAGACCTAAGCAGGTCCTGAATGACAGAGGGCTGTTTGAGCAAGGAGTAGCATCTTGAACTTTTCCCATGATCTTAAAAGCCAAATAGCAAACAGACAATCCTTAACACAGAGAAGGAAAACCTTACAACAAACAGTGTCTAAAGCAGGTTTAAGCTGTTCAAACCCCATCTCCCCAAAGCATGGTAGAATCTGTGCAAAAACGTTTTGGTAATTGCAGGTGAAATAGACAGCAAGGGGCAAAGTAAATTTGCCAAAGAATAATAAAAGAAATCAGTGCATTAGACAACAAGATGAGTTACAATATGTATAAGCAATTTTTTTATTCTGAAAGGAAAGGAAGGGACAAAGTTCTGAAATGTAAAGTGAGGCAAGACTAAGTTGGATCATTACTTGCAGGTGAAGAACCAGAGCTGAGAGAAAGGGAGAATGGCATGGAAAATATGAGGAGTAATGGTGTTGAGTACTGTATCACAGAGAAGTTCCACCAATGAGGATTGGTGGATAGGCTTTGGGAAGAGAAATTGTCCATGGTCAATATTTGAGAATACAGTGTAGGTAAGTATCGGCGCCAGAAAGGATTGGGGAACAGAAAAATTTTAGAGCAGAATATTTTATGTACCCTTGTTGGTTTTAAGAACTTCTAACTTAGTTCAGTAAGAATGCTCAATGAGGCAAAGTTAAATTTTCAAGATCCTTGCAGCTCTCCAAAACCATACACTAAAAATTTTGGGCTGAGTTTGGTTATCCAAGCAGAATCATCTAGCGCTTTTGGAGTATGCTGTCTGGCACCCAGCTGTTGGTTGCGGTCTCCTGTGTCTTCTATGTATTATTTGCCCATTTTGTGAAGATGTCCCAGATACTTTAGGGGGTCTCAAATCGTTGTTTAGGCAAGTAATTTAGGCAAACTAATTGGACTGTTCCTCTTTCACGCCCTTTTTAGTTTCTCCATGACGTTCTCCTCCATCTTAAACTGGTTTGCCACTGTTCCACAACAGATTCTGAGATATTTCAGATCTCATTTCCCCCCATCTCTCAGTCTTATGGTACATTCCTAAATGTTGTCTTTCTTTAAAATTTATCTTCTTTTAATTGCGTCTTCTATCCTGCTGCACTTGGAAATCCTCCCACTCTGTGGGCATCAGCATGTTGCATCGTCAGTGTCCAACCACGAATATGCTTATTCCACAAAGTCTGCTGGTGAAAATGCCCCTAAGTAGATCCTTGCTAACCTGTCCCTATTTATAAAATGATCTTATGGAGAGAAAAAAAAATCTATGTTTTTAATATCTTACCCAAAGGGCAGCACTTGTACCGGTGCAGAGCCCCTAACCGATTGATGTGTAGTGGGTATTTCACTTAAATGGGGAATTACCACTCCTAGAATCATCCAAATGACCTCTTACAAATTTAGACTTTTCCTCAGGATTTTACTTTCCATCATTTGCCAAGCTAATAAAATGACAGCTTGAGGAGAACGTTAAGTTGCCATATGTATTCCTAGTTTATTTCCTGCATATTTATTTTATTTCTACATTTCAGAGTGAAAAAATAGGCCAATAAATCATTCTAATGTACACAGATGTGGCTAAGATTACATCCCCTTCTTTACTATTTCTTTGCATGCTCTGATCCGGATTTATCTTGACTGGAATTTTTACTTATTGCAAGTGACTCAGGGGAAATTCCATGCCCTCACATGTGTTTGCATGGCTCCTAGAACAGCAGAACTTTAAATGTGAGTAGAGCCTTAGGGCACTTTTGCTGACTAAATATGGACTTTTACAGTCAAACTAATGTACTTTGGAAAAGTGGGTAAGCAGCTTCATTATAATTTATTGAAGAAGGGGTTAACATTTGGGGTGCTAATTTCAAAAAACTAAGCAATAAACAATCCTCTCCCCCCAAAAAATCAGCATGAAGAAGATACCAAAAGGAGGATTTTTCTCTGTGTAAGCAAATCCCTTGGAAACCATTCTGCCTGGATTGTTCTATGGAGAAATTAGGTCACATTTGGCTAACATCATTTTATTGTCAGGGTAACCTGCTCCGTTGGTCCCTCCTGCTTAGATGTGTGTGTGTGTGTGTGTGTGTGTGTGTGTGTGTTTGTGTGCACTTTCTCACAAAGGCTCGCTAACAGCCTATGTTGAGAATCCTGCAAAGGAGCTGATCTTTATTTTTTTCTTCTTATATCACTGCAGGTGCTTTAGAAAGATGTGGGCCAAAAGGTTACTGAATGTTTAGGCTTCTTTGATCTTGGCATTCATTTTGGTTTCTTTTTCAAGAAAACCTATTTCCAGTATAAAAGGTTGAGAACTGCTAGGCTGTTTTGCAGACTCTGAAGTCCGTGTTGTAGAAAACAGCCTTCCAATAATAATAGCTGTACAAAGTCATTTCAAAGTAACCTCCTATTATCTAGTCAATAAGGAACAAAGAACAAGAACATTTGTTTTGGTTTTTGTTTCTTAATCTGAAAGAAATCCAGAATTTAAGAGCTCTTTGGCCTTTTCAAGAACAACAAGTTCACATGTGATTTAGTCATATGGCTGCCATAAAGTTGTGGTACTGTGCTTTCTTAAGAGCTCCGTTATCAGTCAGATATTTAAAATATCAAAATTAAAGCGGTAGTGTTATGTATTATTCCAAGGTCTACACACAACTTCAGAGGATGTCAACTTTTCCTATATATTCACACTTTTATGAGTGCAGACAGCTCTAAATTATTTGTGATTTTAAAATAGTGAGAAATATAATGCTCTCAACCAACCCAACACGTTACACACCAGAGGTGTACAACGTTCTGAATAAACAATCCCAGTAACACATGTATAAACAGCAAGTAAACTCCCACATAGCGAGCTGTATAACCTCACAGAACAAAATTACTCTGAACTGGAGATGTTATAAGATGGCTTTATGGTTGCATGGTCCTGAGGCCAGCAGGGACCGGATCAGACTCCGCCACAATTTGTAAAACAAGGAGTCTCTTCTTTTAATAAAGGCAGTGATGTAGAATATGGATCCCAAGGCAGCACAGTTAGTTAATAAGTCTGAAAGGGCACAAGTGGAAATTAAGGCACCTGAGATGGAAGCAAAACTTGTTGAGTTTAAGTTCTAGCCTAAACTGTGAAGGTACTGGCATTTCAAAACCAATTAACAAGGATATTTAATAAGTAGAGCTAATTGGTAGTATTGTGCAAATGGAGAATAGAAAAGAGGGGGAAAAAGTTCTGGGTAATGCCAAACATATTAGCATAGCCTGAACTGTATTAAGAGACCGAGGACTAATTTTAAAGGAAAAATAATTAAGCACATGGAGGTAAAAGGAAAATAGGGTAAAATGCAATATAAGGTTACCAGACACCGTCCTTGAAGTTCAGCCCAATATTTTTCTTTAATAAAAATGGATTTTTAGACTAGAGAAATACAGTAGATCTAGCTGGAGTTCAGTAAAGCATTTGATATGCTGCCACATAGGAAATTATTAGTTAAACTGAAATAAATGGGAATTAGAAGAAAAATTGCAGGTGAGTAAGGAACTGGCTAAAAAGAAAACTTAATGAGTTTTGCTTAAAAGGGAACTCTGAGGCTAATGGGAAGTTACTAGAGGCATTCATAAAGGGTCTATGTTGGGCCAATCTTACTTAATATTTTCAGTAGAAATCGTCGACTGAGAAAGATAACAATGTTTTAAGAGCACCTGTTGATGACCCGGAATTGTGATTCTCCGTGCTTGAAAGCCGCATACTGTCTTTCAGGAAAATCAGTCTGGCACGTAGCCAGCTCTTACTAGACTACCCTTCCCAAAGAAGGTCTGGCACGTGCAAGACAGCCGGCCCTAGGCTTGCACATTTTTTCAGTGGAGGCAGCAGCCACCTCCCATCTGAGTGGGATGTGCTGGCTCCTCCCCTGTCCATCACTGGGTACATGTTTAACAGGTCTGAAGCTCCTGGCAGGACATCATCTGGGGTAGTCTCATTACAAATTGCTCCAGCAACATTCATCAGAGCCACAGAGCAGCATTAGCACAGAGTTGTGTCCAAGACAACATGCGCAGCCTCTCTGCAGGGCATATTAACTCTAGCACAGTGCTGTGTGAAGGCTTTTACGTAGCTCCTGGGTCAGATCTGGCTTGTGGCTGCCCAGCTTGGCAATGGGACTCAGATGTAGACAAACTTTAAGATAGCTTGGCTTGTTTAGCCTACCAAAATGAAGGCTGAGAAGAAATTAGATTATATGGTAATTGCAGGCATGGAATTATAGTAAATTGTTTCCTTAAGTAAAAGGGAACTGGATTTGATGCTCCTTCCAGTCTTATGTCCTAAGCTTCTGAGTCATGCCTAACTGACTGTGTGGCTCTTCTGACAACAAAGTCTTGCCAGGATGGTCCGTGGGCAAAGGCTGTATACCTAATTAATTCTTAAAGATAGCTGGAAATGGAGCTTTCTACCATCTTTGTGCAACATTGTGCTGTTGGAGGAGTCTCCAGGAGGAGAATTAAACTGTTTGTGGTCTAGATGGAATAGGCAGTAAGAAAAAATATTGCCAAAAGTTAAGCACAGCTCACTAAGAGCAGTACAAGAAACAGTGAGGGAGTGGAATCTCTGCCTGAAGGAGGGTACAGACTTTTTAAAGGAGCCAGGGAATCAGCACTTTGGTAGAGATGTCACGTGCCTCTATTGCAGAAGTAGAGAGGCAACAGAAACTCAGATCAGGCTCAGGTTTTGGGGAAGCTCAAGGCTTCTAATATGGAAAGCCACAGTCTGCCCTTATAACCATGCTGTGTGAGTCTGCCTAGGAAACTTCCATCTTATCCTGACACATGATAATGGAGCTGACATGTGTTATCTCCTCTGTCTTTCACAGATGCTGGGCTTGTTTGAAATGACCAGTCACTCAGATTTTAGGTTCAGCAGTAAGCCTGTCCTTTTCACGGAGTGAGAAAAAGAAAAGCAAGCAGGCTGGAACTGACTGACCCACAGATACCAAAGGGGTGACAAAGGATCCATAAGCATTGTTTTTTTTTTGCTTTGTGAGATGTTACAGGCAGCAGTGAGGCTATCATCTTGGCAGAGGATAAAGAGTCTAATGGTGGAGAGGTCAGCTGACCCACTGGTAGAGTAAGTTAAAAAAAAGAAAACAGAATAGGTTCTTTGGTAAGAATAGAATTTGCTGTTGCTTATTTTGTAAAGTAAAATGTACCACATTTCTGGTTTCATGTTGTAGACTTTGAAGTGTTTGGGTCATGTAAGGTTTTATTTCTGCAGAGCAGTGTTGCACAAATGGGTGCTCTAAAGTAGCCCTCTTTCCACAGAAGCCAAGCCCTCTTTCCAAAGCAGCCAGAGCAGGCTGCCAGAGCAAATGAACTGCACACAGCCATGGTACGGTGCTTCCTACATTTCTGGCAGGGAGGGTGGCAAAGAGCATGGGGAAGCAGCTGGCCAGCCCTTTCCTACACCCTGGTGGACGACAGGTAGGATCTGAACTTTAAATGCTGGGCAGGCTTCGGTTAGAAACTTGCCAGTTGTCCTAGTCAGTCCCTTTCCTGCCTCCTTGGCAGGTGTCTAAAGGATGGACTGAGGACTGGGGAGCCCCAGGGTTTCCAGGTAGCTGCAGAAACTGTCCATCCTGAGAGCAGGGATCTCCGTGCCCGGGGATGGTGATGAGTTTCCAAATGCCATGTCTCTGAACCAGTTCTACCACATGAATCATAGAATCATAGAATCATAGAACAGTTTGGGTTGGAAGGGACCTTTAGACGTCATCTAGTCCAACCCCCCTGCCGTGGGCAGGGACATCTTCAACTAGATCAGGTTGCTCAGAGCCCCGTCCAACCTGAACTTGAATGTTTCCAGGGATGGGGCACCTGGCACCTCTCTGGGCAACCTGTGCCAGTGTTTCACCACCCTCATCATAAAAAATTTCTTCCTAAATCTACCCTCTTTTAGTTTAAAATCATTCCGCCTTGTCCTGTCGCAACAGGCTCTACTAAAAAGTTTGTCCCCATCTTTCTTATAAGCCCCCTTTACGTACTGATAGGCCACAATGAATGACCTGAATGACCTCAGGTTGAAGGACCCACAGCTCTAGACCCTTACTGTTTGAGCTGCTCTGAGGCTGGGGTTGGAGGAATCTTGGCCATTGCAGACTACAACTGGCACAATAATAGCATGCTGGTTATGCAGGAGCCCACCACTAACCCATTTTAGACTAGTATTCAGTAACGCGTAGCTGTTACTGTTACTACTAACAATATTTGTGTTTGATCCAGTTGGTGGCTGCTCAGGGATCTTAGGAAACACATTTCATTTTGGAAACACCTTGTGTTTGAGAGTTTCTGAAATTAAATATGGCTGGACTTCAGTTCTGTGAAAATTTTTAAGTGTTCGGCTTTTCCTCCCAGAGCAGGATGAAAAATATTCTGGTAATTTGGAAATTATCACAGAATGGAAATTCATTTCCCTGGCCAGCTCTATTTATGAACACATTAACTCAAGTACTCGTCTACCAACAGAAGGCTTCCTAGCCTTTAAATTGGAAGTCTGTGCCTTAGTGTTGTCCCTCTGGTTTTCTTTCCACAATCTATTTGAGACTCTTTCTACCTTCCCTTGCTGTTGGCTATGATGGCACTTGGAATCCATTAAGAAACTGTAAGAAAGCCAAGGAATTTATTTTCTTGTGAGATTATATACGACACTCGAAGAATAACACTTCAGCTAGCAATCCCTTCTCTCCTCTAGTGAGACCACTTACTTTTGACGGAATTATTAAAAAAAAAAAAGAGTAAATAGTAAAACTGAATGCCTTTTGTTTAGATCTTCCTCATGAACATGGTCTTACTCTCAGAATGTCTGATACAGTGATGCAGACCAGGACCACTCTTCATTCAGTGCTTAATTTTAGGCCTCCAGATTTGAAAAGCTTGGCCTGCAGTCACAAGTACTCATTCTTTGTGCACCTTTCAGAAGACAAGTCTGATTGTCTTACTTTGTTTTTGAGTCATTATCCTCTGTGCTTTGTTTTTGCCAAATGTCAAAATATAGCTGTTTCTCTGCTTCAGCGATATATTACACTAAGTGCACTGGAAAAAAAAAAATTGGCAAATGATATAATACTCTGGAAAAGAGAAAGAGATTTGGATTGTGCTGGGGAAAAAAAGAAAAAAGAAAAAAGAAAAAAAAGAAAAAGAGTGACCTTGCATCATACAGCTGGCAAATTTTGCCAAGCCAACAGCCAGCCAGAGTTAATATGGGTTTACTCTCAACAAACCTGCAGCAATGCTATTACAGTTTCACTACACTGTTTATGAAAAGCTGAGCTAGTCTGGAAAGCATTACATGAAAGACAATTCTAGGAAAAATGGAAAAAAACCTGTAATCATTGACAGTGCTCGTGTCTGAAACCTGGTTTTTGAATGTACATTAGAATCCATAAAAGTAAATACTGAATAATGGAGAGAATGTGTTACTTCCTGATTTTAAAACAATAATACACTTTCTACTATAGCGACTACTAAATTTAGTGACTATCTCATCTATGTATCTATACAGAAGGAGAGAGCAAGGATGCTTAGGGTACATGTGCCTTTGCAGATGTTCCATTTCAAAAGCTGCTCAGGGCTGGCATGCATAGTCTGAAGTAATCAGTTATTCCCTGTGCCAGAACAAGATTATCAAGGCAGCCTGCTTCGGTACTGCAGCCACACTGCGGCCATACCTGCCCTTCACAACTGCGACTACAGCATCCCTGCCACCATCATGCGTAGGGTTTAGGTGGACAAGTAGCAATGGTCAAGGTGGGATCACTGCATGTATTTACACACACACACATTTTCACTGAGGATATACTTGCCCTCTCATGCGTGGATGAGAGTGTTTCAACTACACTTTTTCCCCTCTTGCTGCACATTCTGTCCTCTCCTGGTGTGGTGCCAGCATAGCCCTGCAGGGGCACACCTAGACTTTCTCCTGGAGTGCGTCTCAGGACAGCACGATCACTGAGATGCTGTGAGCTGGAAATAAGGTTGGTACCTCCAGGGGTGCTGGGTACCGGTTGCCGCTGTACTGCTTCTGACACAGGTGACTGTCTCTACAAAGGGCTTGTGTGCTCAGGTGCCTTTGCACTGTATGCTACTGCACTGTGTACATGTATCTCAGAGTAAATAGAGACTTTTGTGTCTCAGAGATGTTCTTCAGAGCTTACCACTCTAAATGCCTAGATGTTATCAGGCCTGTAAGCGCCCTCTTGCAACTACATGTAATAAAAATCTACTGTTTCTAAGCATCCTCCCACTTTAGTGCTGGTATAAAAAATTAAGGAGTGATGGGGTGGGCATTGAAAATGATTTCTAAAATAGAGACCTGCCATCCAGAACAGTTTGCCACTTGGAAAAAGAAAATACCACTTGGAGTGTCTCCAGGTGTATTTCTGCTATTCATCTTTTATGATCAAACTCAAAGGCTTTTGAGATCTTTAAATTTAGGGAGAAGTAAAACCATTTTTTCTTTTTGGTTGGCTGAGAACTGTAACTTCACATCTACCTATGACATTCGAATGCAAAGTATCTAAAATGAGATAAGCAGTAACACAGCCTCCTGGGTTTTTTGCCATTTCTCCTCCAGTTCACTACTTGTGATTAAAATTCACAAAAGACTTACATTTTGATAATCTTTAATGTGTCTAGACTTCATTTTTGAAAGTTCCCAATCATATGAAAGCTTAAAGATCACCATTTTTCAATTGAATACGGATGCCTAAAGCGGTAGTTTAGACTCTTAAATCGCACAATTGCTTTCTAGACTAGAACTCTAGCCCTGGGTTTGCCGCATGCCCATAAGAAACACACACCAGGTCACTGCTAGTTGTCCCAGCTTGAGCCCTTAGAAGCACTGGGCTTGCAAGAACACAGAGGGACTTTAATAATTACACATCTTTTGAAAGGCTCGAGTGTGAGCAATTTTGTTGGCTTATGAAGCGATGGGAGGAGTCCATTAGATTTTCCCTGTGCTGGCTAAGCTGAGCTACCACATCATAGTGTCGATGTGGAATTATCATGTAAGTGTACGGTGAACCAAAGCTGGGGTTGCTTAAAGATACAGGAGCATATCTGGGGTTTTGTTCAAGCCCTACCTCATTGTCCTAGCTGTAAAAATTGCTTGTTAAATGTTGTCTTGTGCCCAGAGTAAAGCATCAAAGTTGCTTCTGGGATCTTGCTGTTCTAAGGGACTCTTAGTCTTTTGCTGGGACAGTAGGACAAATCACAGAAAATCAGGTCTGTCCCAGTTGTCTGGGACAGTTTGTCTGGCAACCATCAAGGACTCTAGAGGCAAAGCGGTTCAAACACATGGGCGAGTGCCTTCAGGACACAAAAAAATGTTAGTGGGAATTTAGATCATCAGTGTCTTTGAAAATCTACTCTTTTAAGCTGCAGCCTACGCTGCAAGATTTGTGAACAATTTTGTCCGGGTGTTGGTTATGAGCATTCACTCTGTAAACAAAAGAAACCCCCATGCCATCTTGTATGATGTGCTCCAGCCAGGACCGTGCTTTGGGGCAGGCCCAGGTTGTAAGGTAAGAAAGACGTCAGTGAGGAAATCTGCCCTGTGCTCAACTCTTTTATGGGAATATTTGCATCATGCAACTTGGAGTATTGGAAAGAGAAACACCCGTATGGGTTACACATCTGTCCTAAAGCAGAGGGTGTATTTTATGACATCTGGTTTGGCCACTGGAGGTCAGTGTTTTGGAGCGGAATGGACATAATTTTCTCTGTCTGTTTGATAATCCTCTGTTACGGCCATAACGACAGGAAGCACTGTACCAGACCGTTCCATGCGTCATTGTGGTGTTTAGTATGTGTCATCTTGGCTTGACATGGGAATATGAGTACATTCGGCAGCAATCAAGGGGTTATATTTTTGAATAATGTGAGAACAGCTGCAGAGAACATAGTTATTACTCACAGATTATGTAATAAAGTTGCATGTTGCAGAGTGCAATCATGGTTTAGTGAGCTAGATACACTTTACTGATGTCACTGAATAATGCTTAATCTAGAGCTCTGAGGCCAGCTCTAGCAGCTTTGGCTCTTCTGCTTGCATGGCTCTCACTGGCCCCCCTCTGCTGGTCCTGAGGACGTGGAGTAGGTGGGAAAGGAGGTACATGTGCACACTCTCTCCATGTTACTTTCTTCTCTTTCATGTTGCTGGGATTGGAAGGGTCTCCAAATAAAAGTTAGTAACTAGTAATGTACCCTACCAGTGGCCAGTAACTAGAGGTATATCCAAGGGGTGAATATTGGGTCCAAGCCTGTTTAACATCTTCCTTAATGATCTAGATGATGGAGCAGAATGCACTTCAGCAAGTTTGCAGACGATACAATTCTAGGAAGAGTGGTTGATATGCCAGAGGGGTCATGCTGCAATTCAGAGGGACCTTGACAGGTTGGAGAAATGGGATGAAAGGAACCTCACGAAGTTCAGCAAGAGAAAGTGCAAAGTGTTGCACCTGGGAAGGAACAACCCCATGCACCAGCACATGCTGGGGGGCACTCAGCTGGAAAGCAGCTTTGCAGAAAAGGCTCTGGGGATCCTGGCGGACACCAAGTTGAACATGAGCCAGCAATGTGCCCTTGTGGCAAAGAAGGCTGCTGGTATTGTAGGCTGCATTAGGAGGAGTGCTGCCAGCAGGCTGAGGAGTGTGATCCTTCCCATCTCCTCGGCACTGGTGAGGCCACACCTGGAGTGCAGATTCCAGTTCTGGGCTCCTCAGTTCAATAGAGATATGGCCGTGCTAGAGAGAGACCAATGAAAGACCATGGAGATGATTAAGGGACTGGAGCATCTCTTGTATGATGAAAGGCTGAGAGAGCTGGAACTGTTCAGCTTGGAGAAGAGAAGACTCAGGGGGGTCTTATCGGCGTATACGTGAAGGGAGAGTCAAAGAAGACAGAGCCAGGGTCTTTTCACTGGTACCCAGTGCCAGGACAAGAGGCAATAGGCACACACCGAATTCTCTCCGATCAGGAAATACTTTTTCTCTGTGAGGGTGACCAAACACTGATACAAGTTGCCCAGGGAGGTTGTGGAGTTTCCATCCTTGGAGATATTCAAAAGCCGTCTGGACACAGTGCTGGGGAACTGACTCTGTGTGGCCCTGCTTGAGCAGCGAATTGGACCAGATGACCTTCAGAGGTCCCTTCCAACCTCAGCCACTCTCACTTTTCTCCTCCTGTCCTCCTTTCTTCATTTCTTCTGCTGTCTCCTGAGCAGACTTATGCTCTCCATGTTGCTGGGGACAGAGGCAAAGTCTGGGAGTGCTGTGAGGGGCTGAGTAGACAGGAGTGCTGCATCTCTCACATGCTTAGCAGAGCAAAAGTGACTGCACTCAGATGTTTGGTGCAGAGCCCTACCTGTCCTCCTGCTCCACGTGGAGGTAGATTCTTATGGCAGCAGATCCTCTTGCTTCTTCTCCCACCCAAGGGAGGTCAGACTGGCTGGAGGCAGGGGCGGGGGCTGGAGAAGCAAATGGAGTGTATAGAGAGCCTCAACTTATAGTTCCCTGCAGACGTCTCCCAGCCCCTCTATGTCACCATTACCCTCTTGCCTTGCTCCAGCTGGCACTCTGCTAATCTTTCCCAGCCTATCCTTCTGCTCCACTCAAGAATACATTTTGTCATTCCTACAAAGTGTTATTGCTGCCAACTATGAAGAAAAATAGATCATTTTGTCCCTCTCTGTCAGGGCAGCACAATTCATGTCTAGAAAGTCTTCATCTGGCTTTTTTCATCATTACCATGTTACCAAGGTAGTCATAAATAAAGCCACACCTGAGACATGCAGCCAAATTCTGCTCAGATTTTCACTGGTTCAAATCTGGAATATGTAATAAATTGAGTGAATTAATTCCTGATTTACTGTGTCTTAGGAGAGAAAAGAACTTGGCTTGTTTGTAGTGTTTATCATTCAAATACATTTTCCGTCAAATACAGAGATAGGTACAGGGAATGGAAAAGCATGCTAGTGGGAAACAGCCAGCCTATTCCTGACTGTATTTTTACTTATAGGAATAGGTGTGCCAACCTCCATTTTTTCTTTTCTGTCTTTCAAATGGAATGGTTATGGTTAGAAGTATGTGTGGTTTGTCTCACCATTTTCAATTTCTTAAGGAAAAGAATTTTGCCTTCCAAAACTTCATTTCTGGTAGCTGAGAAGCACAGATAATCTTTTTTGTTTTAAAAGAGTGACAAAAGCCAAAATATCTTGGGAAAAGTCAGATTTGTGGTAGATTTTCTTTTTTTTTTTATTTTCACTGAAAGAAAACAGGTCACTCAGAAAACTGCCCAAGTTGCCTGTCTTTGAACATGTGGATATTTTGAAGGGCTTCCGACAAAATGAATATTTAATTCCAACTTAAAATAGCAAAGGTGACTTCTGTGATACATTTATCCACAGAAGAGGCAACAGTCTCAGGGCTGAGCTTCATCATGTTTCACTGTTATTCTACATCTTCAGGGGCATAAGTACATGACCACCTTGATCCTGGAATATAATTTAAGTTAAACAATAGAAGGCAGATTCTTGCAGTGCAATTTCAAACACCTTTTCCTGAAAGAATCCTGCCCAAGAAGTGCTCACTCTCTTTCTTTTTTTTTTCCCAGGGCCAGATTTTTAGTAATTATCTTGCTGTTTGCTTGACCTTTCTGTTGGTCTGTCTCACAATTGCTTCAGTCTGTTTCTGTATTTCATGTACTTCATTAAATAACACCCACTGAAACATCCTATGATTCATTAGCTTATTGTGTCATGGGTCTTGCAAGTGGGCGGGGTTTAGGTGGTGGCTCCCACAGTTTAGTGTTCTGAACTTCGGTAGGAACTTCACATCTTTCCTCATTGAAAGATGACTGCCAGCATCAACAGAGTTTCCCCCAAAACACATCACAACAGCACGTTGCTGCTGGTGGCAGATGATAATGGAGGCCGTTGAAGGCTCACATATTCATTTTAGCAGAGCCTGGAGCTTCCTTGGTCCTTGCCCTCAGAAAGTAACAAGCATTTCTGGTAAGAGACAATTACAGGAATGGGTTAATTGGACAGGAAAACTGGTGGTACCAATCATGGCAGGATAAGAGGAAAGGTCTAATTCACTCATCTGGTTATTCATGGTAAAAAGCTGCCAGCTGTATCATATGATCTCTCATACAGGAACCTCTGCAATGTCATGCTGGGGGTGTCACGCATGCAGCGCAGCTTTTCAGGAAAAATAACTTGAAGCAGAATATGGAATAGTATAAAAAGCAAGCTACCAGCGTTACAGCAGTTAAGGCTGTGTCAGGTGCGGGTACATAAAAGAGATCAAAATTCTTCCAGGTTCAGAGAAGGTTATTTATATACACTCAGTTGGAAGACCATTTGAGATGCAACTATAGGAAACTCATGCTGAGAGAGGGGAGGTTGAATATTTTAGAAGCTTTCTCTGACTAAACAGAATGAGCCACAGCATTAGGTTGGAGCTGAATTGAGCATGTCTTCTGGCAGGACCTCAGGTCTGTAGTATAGTCCAAATGCATCCGAGTGCCATGGCCTTTCCTTTCTCCGTTGGTCCTGGCACGGGGCAGCAGATCACAGGGTGAGCCAGTAAGTTACCTCTGCCACAGGAATTCCTACAGAGGCTGTACAGACAGGCTTGGGATGTGAGAAGTTCCTTGGAGCATGAAGGGGAAGTGAAGAAGGAGGAGACAAAGGAGCGAAACTCCCGCTGAAGGCATGAGCTGTGATGGAACCGCAGCCATGGCCACCAGCAGAAGGCAACTACTCATCTGTTGTGCAAAGTTGTGCAAAGAAATGTATCATGAAACTGAAAGCCACATTTAGTGCAGGAAATGACAATTGCCACATTTTGCTCATTATAAGCCTCTAACTTGTGACTAGGTGCCAAATTCCTCAGCTGAAATTTTTATTGAAGCTTTAATCACTTGTGCTCTTGACTATTTCGGTTTCTTTTTTCTTCTCCCCATTTAAATGCCTGTTCTCTAAAGTATAGGACATCCAGAATGGTGTGGCTAGACTGCTCTTTTCTTCAGGAATTATATCACTTCTGTCCTGTGTCACCTTCACTGGCTTCCTTTCCATCATCAAATCCAGATCTAAATTTCGCTCCTGGGGGCTGATTCTTTCTTCATCACATCAGTTTTAGACTTGTGTAGCTCACTGGCTTTATTCATATTAACTGTGATTTTAAAAAGGAGAATCAGACCCCCTGGTTTTTCGAGATACCCATAGATTTGGTCCATCCTGCCTATCATCTTGTACTCGTGGTAACGCTAACACACTGAGCCTGCATATGCTTCCGTAGTCTGGGTCTCTTTTCTGGCTCTTTTCCATAACTGGGTATTCTTTCCTTCATTTGCTATCCTATCAATCAATCTTTTCCATTTGAGTCACTGTCTTGCCTTCAATATATATA
>NW_009231200.1:0-14506 GCF_000690835.1 Fulmarus glacialis | reverse complement strand
GCTCCGTCTTCCTGGTCAGGTGGCCTGTAACAGACCCCCACTGTAACGTCACCTGTCCCTGCCTTCCCTTTAATCCTGACCCATAAGCTCTGGTCGGCTCCTCATCCATCCCCAAGCGGAGCTCTATGCACTCCAGCTGGTCATTGACATAGAGGGCAACACCCCTCCTCATCTCCCCTGCCTGTCCTTCCTAATGAGTCTGTAACCCTCCATCTCAACACTCCAGTCATAGGAACCGTCCCACCATGTCTCCATGATGCCAGTAAGATTGTAGCCCTGCAGGCATGTGCACGTCTCTCACTCCTCTTGTTTATTCCCCATACTATGTGCGTTTGCATAGAGGCATTTACGTTGGGACCCCAATGAAGCTCTCTTACTGGTTGGGGTTCCTTTGTGCCGCTCTCAGGCACTCTCTTGCTGACCTGCAATCCTTCTCCAGGGTCTGGGCATCTATTGCTGGCCCTAGCATCAAACTGGTAGGAGTTGGATGCATTGAGGTTCCCCTATGATGGGAGTGTTGGGATGGAGGAATACGTACTCTTTAGGAAGGACAGGCAGGGGAGACGAGGAGGGGGTGTCACCCTCTATGTCAATGACCAGCTAGAGTGCATGGATTGAGGTTCCCCTCCCGCCCATACCATTAGCCTTCTTTGCTGCAACAGCACTTTGCTGGCTCATGTTCAACTTGGAGTCCACCAGGACTCCCTGTCCTTTTCTGCCAAGCTGCTTTCCAGCTGGGTGGGCCCCAGCGCATATCGGTGCATACGGTTGTTCTTCCCCAGGTGCAGCACTTTACATATCCACTTGTTGAACTTCATGAGGTTTCTGTCAGCCCACTTCTCCAGCCTGTCAAGGTCCCTCTGGATGGCAGCACAGCCCTCTGGCATATCAGCCATTACTCCCAGTTTGGTGTCATCTGCAAACTTGCAAGGGTACACTTTGCCCCATCATCCAGATCATTAAGGTAGCTGTGAAACAGGACTGGATCCATAATTGACCCCTAGTCACTGGCTCCCAACTAGACTTTTCACTGCTGATCACCATCCTCTGGCCCAGCCATTCAGCCAGTTGTCAATTCACCTTACCATCTGCTCACCCAGCCTGTACCTCAACAACTTCTCTATGAGGATCTTATGGGAGACTGTGTCAAAGGCCTTACTGAAGTCCAGGCAGCCAATATCCACTACTCTCCCTTCATCTACCAGGCCAGTCATTTCATCATAGACATTTATTAAGTTGGTCAAGCATGACTTCACCTTGGTGAAGCCATAGAGATTATGCCTGATGATTTTCTCATCTTTTATGTACCTGGAAATGGTTTCCAGGGTTAGCTGCTCCAACACATTCCCAGGGATTGATGTGAGGCTGACTGGCCTGCAGTTCCCTGGGTCCTCCTTCTTGCCCTTCTTGAAGATAGGAGTGGCATTTTCTTTCCTCCAGTCTTCAGGCACTTTTCAGAGTTGCCATGATAAGTCCAAAATTGTCAAGGGTAGCTTCTCAAGGACATCTCAGCATTCATGGGTGCATCCTATCAGGGCCCATGGACTTATGTATGTCCAGTTTGCTTAAGTATTCCCTGACCTGATCCTCTTTCATCAAGGATACATCTTCCTTGCTCCAACCTTTCCCCTGGTCTCTGGGACCTGGGATTCCTGAAGGTTGGTCTTGCTAGTAAAGACTGAGGCAAAGGCGGTATTCAGTACTTCCCCCTTTTCCATGTCTTGCGTAACTAGGTCTCCTGCCTCGTTGAGCAACGGGCACACATTTTCCCTAGTCTTTCTTTTGTTGCCTATGCACCTACAGAAGCCCTTCTTGTTGTCTTTGTCATACCTGGCCAGATTCAATTCCAGTTGGGTTTTAGCTTTCCTAGCCTCATCCCTGGATGCTTGTGCAATGTTTCTATATTCCTCCCAGGTTACCTGTCCTTGTTTACACCTTCTGTATGCTTCCTTTTTGTGTTTGAGTTTGGCCAGGAGCTCTTTGTTCATCCACACAGGACTCTTGGCATTTTTACCTGACTTCCTGTTCATTGGGTTGGACTGCTCTTGAGCTTAGAGGAGGTGATCCTTTAATGTTAACCAGCTTCCTTGGGCCCTCTTCCCTTCAGAGCCTTATCCCACGGGACTCTTCTGAGCAGAAGAGGCCAAAGTCTGCTCTCCTGAAGTTCAGGGTTGCTTTTCATCCTCTTCCCTGACCTCAAGATCCTGAACTCCGCCACCTCATGGGCGCTGCAGCCAAGGCTCCTTTTGACCTTCATCTCCCCAACAAGAGTCTACTTGTTGGTGAGTATGGAGTCCAGCAGAGCACCTCTCCCCATTGGCTCCTCTATCACCTGGAGGTGGATGTTATCATCAGTGCATTCCAGGACCCTCCTCGATTATTTATATTCTGCTGTTTTATCCCTCCAACAGATATTGGGGTGGTCGAAGTCCACCAATGAGGACCAGGGTCTGCAAACATGAGACTGTTCCTATCTACCTAGAGGGCCTCATCCACTTGTTCTTCATGGTCAGGTGGCTTATAGTAGACACCCACTATAATGTCACTTTTGCCTGTTTTCGTTTTAATCCTAACCCATAAATTCTCTGTCAGCTCTTCTTCCATCCCCAGGCAGAGCTCCATATACTCCTTCTGCTCTTTCACATAAAGGGCAATTCCCCCTCCTCGTCTTCCCTTCCTGTCTTTCCTAAAGAGCCTGTATCCCTCCATTGCAACACTCCAGTCATGGAAACCATCCTACCACATTGACGTGGAAGTCACGGACACAACGCATTCGATCAATATGATCGCGTTAATGCCACTTTATTACACAGCTTTACTTCAATTTATACATAGTTGTCATAAGCACGCCCCCCACCACACAGCTCCCATAGGCTATCGCAATAATTCACGTGCTTGTAACTCAGCTATGATTTGTGCTAGCTTTCTGTCCACGCGCCTTCGTTCTGTAACATCTGCGTCCTTGCTGACATCCTCTTTTACCTGCTTTTCAGTCCAACTTCTTTGATTTCTTGCCAAGTACTCAGTTTCTCAAAACTTCCCTATCTCTGTAAATGACCTTCAAGCTTAGCACAGCCTGCAGCTGCCTAGTTTGGATCGCTCATTATGTGTCTTCCCACACCACATCTCCATGATCCCAACAAGATCATAGCCTTGCAACTGCACTCAGATCTCTGACTCATCACATTTATTCTACATACTGTGTACATTAGTATACAGGCACTTAAGAGGGCCACATCAACATGTTCCCAGAGAGAGTCTGGGGGATTTTTCCACAATGGTGCCTTGTAGGCACCTCCTTGCCCACATGCAGGTGCTGGAGGTGACCCCATCCAAGCCCCATTTTGTTGACTTTGTGATCCCTTCCCTTCACGATATCCTATGCCCTTTGCTCAGCAAACCTGTTCATTGCTCCCTCACAGCACTGCTGGTTGCTATCTTCCTCCCCAGCCATTCCTAGTTTAAAGCCCTCCTAATGAAATCAATCATGCTTTCCAAAATTAAAAGAAAAAATAAAAAAGAGAAGTTGAATTTTTTTCTGGTTTTCTCTGTTTTTTATTTAGTTGCAGGTGCTGAAAAATAAATCTGATCATTTATTCTATCCCCATAACTGCATATAGTTCATCACTAAACCATATTCTAAATGACCTCTTTCTCTGAAAGTATCCTTCATTTGTACTGGTTATGGCTAGGATAGAGTTAATTTTCTTCATAGTAAGTCGATGCTGTTTTGGATTTGTGCTGAAAACAGTGTTGATAACACAGGGATGTTTTAACTGTTGCTAAGCGGTGCTTACATAGCATCAAGGTCTTTTCTGCTTTTCACACTGCCTTGCCAGTGAATAGGCTGGGGGTGCACAAGAAGCTGGGAGGGGACACATCTGGGATAGCTGACCCCAACTGACCAAAGGGATATTCCACACCATGTGATGTCGTGCTCAGCAATAAAAGCTGGGGAAAGAAGGAGGAAGGGGGGAACGTTCGGAGTGATGGCGTTTGTCTTCCCAAGTAACCGTGAGGCGTGATGGAGCCCTGCTTTCCTGGAGATGGCTGAACACCTGCCTGACGATGGAAAGTAGGGAATGAATTCCTTGGTTTGCTTTGCTGACTCATGCAGCTTTTGCTTTACTTGTTAAACCGTCTTTGTCTCAAGCCACAGGTTTTCTCACTTTCACCCTTCCAATTCTCTCCTCCATCCGACCGTGGGGGAGTGAACGAGTGGATGTGTGGGGCTGATCTGTCTAGTGGGACTAACCCATGACAACACTCCTTCAACTGTCTTGGGCAAGCTCCCTCCCTTCCCCACTCCCTATTTCTGTTCCTTGAGAAAAGTTCAAAAGAATATTTGCAAGAAATGGTAGGATCATTGATGACAATAAAGGGGGGGAAATAAAAAATTATGTAGAGATGCTTATTTTATCCTATTATTTATTCTGTTCGAATATTTCAGGTTTCATTTTCCTCTAGTTATGAATACTGGTTGATCATTATGCTAGAGGTCTGCTGAATAATTAATTTTTATTTATTTATGACATAATTATTTGTTAATTTATTGTCTATTACTTTTTGCGAAAACTAAATAAACTAATTTTTTTTCAGGATTTACAAATAACAAAAATAAGTCTAGTTTTTAATTAAGGAAAAACATATCAAGTTCCTTATTCCACACACTGTTCATGTTTTGTGCTTCTGAGCTTTCCTGATTGAACATGTCCACCTCTGCAATTCACAAACATTTGTTTCCCAAATATGCATATTTCACATCTATTTATCAAGGTTCTAAGAAACCATATATCTGAAGGATGGAGAATTCACTTTGATTGTTTGGCATTTCCCAGAAGTTCTTTGATCTGCCTCCTTCCTTTCAGAGATCAAGTACATATAAAAAGTGATCTGTATTCCCGCAGGTGATGATCTATCTAGCCATGTTTTTTTAAGAGTCCGCATTAGCAATCCAAAAATTCTGCCATATATACCATATATGTAAATTACTAGAGATTATCATAATGTGTTTTTGCATTTCTGCTTGCATTTTGCATATGTAGAAAACAGGCTGTGGAATATAAGTGGAAAGCAAAGCTCCTTATCTGTTTGTGGCTAGTGTGAATGTTTAGAATGATAAAGTCTTTGCTTTTGGCCAGTATCAAAAGCTCTGATGCAAAGACTATTGAAGCTAATGAATATCAGCATCAAGGGAGTGTGTAGTCTGTTCTAATAACATAGGCTTATCAACAAACTGCAAACGCAACCATTAATAGTGCAACATTACATGACTATATGAGACAATATTGGCCTCATCTATACTGTTGCTTACCCACTCCAAAAATCCTGTATCTGTACCCAGACCCTCACCTTTGTGAGGGTGATAGAGAACTTGTTTGCTGTTGCGGGACAGTGGCTTAGAGGTGGCCGCTGTCTTGATGGCCTTGTTTACTGGGCATCTTGATCTAAGGTTTCAGAAGGACCATTGTGGAGCATGAACTTATGTCTGGAGTAAGTCTTCACACAGCTACATTTTAGAGGCAGGAAAAAACTGCAATATGCTCAGTGAAATTAGCAACCTGATGTTGGGCAGTCTTTTGAAATTAAAAGCTAGATATTTTAAGGTTTTAGAATTCAGAAGCAAAGTAAATCTTTCAGAATCACCTGTTCAATTCCTCCTGCTATGCAGCACCCTGTCCTGGTTTCAGCTGGGATAGAGTTAATTTTCTTCCTAGTAGCTGGTATACTGCTGTGGTTTGGATTTAGGATGAGAATAATGTTGTTAACACACTGATGTTTTAGTTGTTGCTGAGAAGTGTTTACGCTGCTCAAGGACTTTTCAGCTTCCCATGCTCTGCCAGGTGCACAAAAAGCTGGGAGGGAGCATAGCCAGGACAGCTAACCCAACTGGCCAACAGGGTATTCCATACCATATGACATCATGCTCAGTATGTAAACTGGGGAGACTTGGCTGTGGAGCAGTGATCACTGCTTTGGGACTGGCTGGGCATTGGTCCGCAGGTGGTGAGCAATTGCTAAGGAAAGTGGCTATAAGGAAAATCGTATCAAAATATTTCTTTTGATATATTCTATATTCTTATTTTCTATATTCTATCATCATTATTATTATTATTTTCCCTTCCTTTTCTGTTCTATTAAACTCTCTTTATCTCAATGCACAAACTTTACTTTTTTTTTTTTATTTTCTCCCCCATCCCACTGTTGGGCGGGGGAGTGAGTAAGCAGCTGTGTGGTGTTTGGCTGCCTGCTGGGTTAAACCACAACACCCATATACCAGGAAAATAATCACCTGTCTGGGTGGATTTTATGCTCTGTTTGTGTGTGTGTGTGAGTAGCAATTTTTACTGGTTACATTTTGTATATGCATAATGGTGAAGAACTAAATCTTTGCATTTCAGTTGGTTCTTCTATGGGTTGCTGGCTTCTCCCAGTGTCTGTTTCCTTCCACTTCTGACTGAAATGAAGTATAGCAGAAATACACCACAGGACTGCTTCCTGTTCTTTCTTATGAAGAACTGGCACATCATGCAGATGCATTTCACATGTTTTTGGGAAAGAAATGTGACAGGCTTTTAATAATTTTTGTATTTTGTACTTTGTGAGGATGTTTTGGGGAGATTTCTGATAATATAGTATATCCTAACGAGAACTAAACAGATATCAGATTTTCCATCCTATGGATAAACTGTACAGAATACTGAACTAATATTATTTCAATTAATTACACCTCTTTTAAAAAGTTTATGATGCTGAACTTCTGTAATTGAAATTTGAGTTTCACCTGGCTGTTTAAGCTGACAGTCCAAGTTATTTCCACCTGATACTCATTTTCTTGTAGAGCTAGGCTATTTCTGAATAACTAAATATAAAATGTGGAAGTTTTAATGTTACGGAATGCCCCAAATCAAGAGCTTATAACCAAGAAGCCTCAGAATCTGAAACTTATGGATCAAGAAACAAATTAAAGAAAAGTTAAAACATCCATTTGGTTACTGAATCATGTTAATGAATTTTAATTAAATACATAATCCAAAATATTTTAAATTGCACTTCATTTTATATCTGTATATAAATAAGTATACATACATCTCACATACTGTGCAAATGTTAAGTATCATACAATATAATTGTTCAAGTATAATAAAACAGTTGAAAATATTTTATTCTTGAGAAAGGATTTGTAAAATAAATCAAATTATTTATATATCTTGTATCTTCAATGTCAAGACACACACTGCAGATACTATCATGCAGCATCATGTAACTATTAAGTATTGTAGTATTGAAATAATTATCACAGTCCTCTAGTGTGTTAAACAGTAAAATATACCCATTTGAAATATAAAGAGTTATTTTAATTAACCCACAAAGTTTTTGGCATTCAGTTCAATGATATTTCAATTCAAATCATTTTTAGAACTTGAAGTTGTGATGATTGGTAAATAAAATATCACAGGTTAGGTTTTTTTTACAATAAGAGTATCTGAATTGCTGGTATCTGTATTATCCATTTGTAACCAGAGGCTGGTGGTTAATGTGCATGCTGCAGTGAGGCATCAGGGACAGTAGCTAAACATACATTTCTACTCAATGATTATGTGGAAGGAGGTCTCTGTATATAGACTCTGTATACAATTTGTGTATTCTTTCTTCCAGTAGGATGAGGATGTGTGGAGATCTCTTTTCTCTCTTCTTCTTTCATTCCATATTATAGCTGTTTTCAAAAGACTAAATGTGAAGTATAGAGATTGGTTAAGATCATCCCTAACATATCGCCACTCAGGAGTTCATGATACTTGAGAACAGATACAAAATTTAAGATTCTTTGGGAAGTATGACTCTCTTATTTCCTAGTACAATGTTTCCACAGGTCAGAATGAAGTATGCTATTGGCAAAATTGATTGCAGAGTAGAGCCAGGAGGGTGCCCAGGGTCTCTCTTGAGGGCAGACTTACCAGGGCAACAGAAGATACCACTCATCCCTTCCATGAGTGAAAGGAGAGCGCAGACCAGTTTTCTGGCTCCAGAACATACAAGATATTTCAGTGCATAATAACAAATATGAGTCATAAAACCTCTGCAGTGACATATTCCATATTCCCATTTCCTTATATCCATTTTCCTTAGCACATATACTGACTTTTTTTTTTTTTTTTTAAATAATTGCATTGTACATTCCTGATAAAATTGTGAAAATAACTGGATTTCATAGAACTGAAATAGGAGTTTATAGTAATTACATGAAAGCATGTGGCTTTTAACAAGAAGTTGATGCTGGTTGTTCAACTATATCTATTTTGAAACATGTATAAGGAACTTATTGTTTCATATTAAGCAGCAAAGGGTTTTCCTGGGGAAGAGAGTATGGGAAGGGATCAAAGGTGTTTTCATATTCAAACCAAACATTGAAATTGATACTTTCCATATGTTTATAGTTTTCATGTATATAGATTTCAGATGATAAGCAAATACAGTAACAGACTGAGAAATATAGATGTAAAAAAATGCTTGATATTAACAATAAGAGATAATGAGCTCGTGTTGCTTCAAACGTGTCTGTTCATGCTGTTTGTGCTGATTGAAGTAAAATATAAAAACTAAGCTCTGGATAGCTCATTGTCTTCCCCAAGGCTAGAAACTGCTAAGTTTTTACTAAAAGAAATATGCCACCTGGGTAATAATTTAAATATATGGACACAAAGTTTCTGTCTTCTCTGAGGTGATATCAAAGTCAAATCCATCGTTTTGACAGTACATCATGTATGGTAGCTATAGATCTCAGTCCTTTTGTAATTAGCAAGTTTATGAGGAAGTAATGGTCCATTATTCTCTACTGAATTGTTTGAAATTTGTCTGTCTTTAGAAAGGGTGACTTTCAAATTCACAAGTGTATTAGTAGGTATGTCTTGAATTAAGCTGCTCTGAAATCAATCAAGGTGATAGCAACAGCAGAACAAAACACGGCCAAACCCAATCTACAACCTTTACAATAATTCAGATTTTTAAATCCTGATTTAAATTGTGAAACTTTCCACTCAACATAGCTTCCTAAAGTAAATTAACTTTTTCTTTCTCTCTTTCAAGTTTTCTTTTTCTTTTTTGTTTTCTATTGCAGGAACTGAAAAAAGTAACACATTTAATTGCAATGATTTTACCATACCTACAAAGCACCCTTGAGAATATATACTAACATAAAACTACTAGGTTTTTTAACATGTGGTGAAGAAAGATCTGATGGTTTGACATGAAAACAGGTAAAATGAAACTGTAAATAGGGGATATGTTGAGTGTGATTAAAATTCAAAATTAGCACACCCAAAGGCTGATTATAGTCTGTAAACAGAAATTGTGAGGTTCAATTGACTTAATTGAACACAGCTTCACTGACTTAAAAAATTATTAGTATCACTTGGCTGTCTACCCATGGGTATGTTATTCACCTATATATGTGGCAGTGCATGCAGTTTTTTTCTGATGTTACAGAGAAAGTTTCCACTCCTTTGTCTTCTTCATGATCATATATTTATAATTGTTTTTTTCCAATGCCCACAGATGTTAAATGCCTAATATATTTCTATTATTTTATTCATATTGTCCTCTGGCCAGATCCAGCTCTTTTTGAACTATTATTGAAAAAGAATGCTGATATAGACATGAAGTTTGCTTATGTGTTAATTAAAAGCACAGAAATTTTGTTAAGCTCTGTGTATCACATTCTGTTACAACGTTATTTTATTTTCAAAATATTGTAAAAATCAGACTGAAAAGAACATTCAACTAAATCTTTTATTTATGCTTTGCTTAGTGCTTTTCCCGATGGACAGTAGACTTTTTGTCAGGGTCTCTAGTGACGGGACAAATGGCAGCGGTTTTAAACTGAAAGAGGGTAGGTTTAGGTTGGACATAAGGAAGTAATTTTTATATGATGAGGGTGGTGAGACACTGGAACAGGTTGCCCAGAGGTGTTGTGGATGCCCTATCATTGGAAGTATTCAAAGTCAGGTTGGAATGGGCTTTGAGTAACCTGATCTAGTGGAAGATGTTACTGCAGGGTTGTCCTGGTTTCGGCTGGGATAGAGTTAAACTTCTTCCTAGTGCTGTGTTTTGGATTTAGTATGAGAAGAATGTTGATAACACACTGATGTTTTCAGCTGTTGCTAAGTACCCTGTCAAGGACAGCTCTCATGCTACCAAGCAGAAGATGGGAGGAAGCATAATCGGGACAGCTAGCCCAGCTGGCCAACGGGGTATTCCATATCATGTGACACCATACTAAGTATATGAATGGTAGGCATGATCCAGGAAGTAACGATTGCTACTTGGTTATCGGTCAGTGCAGGTGGTGAGCAATTGCATTGTGCATCACTCATTTTGCATATTCTACCATTATTATTATTGTTTTCCCTTTTCTGTTCTATTAAACTGTCTTTATCTCAACCCGTGAGTTTTTCTCACTCTTACCTTTCCGATTCTCTCCCCGTCCCACTCTGTGTGGGTGGGCAGTGAGCGAGCGGCTGCATGGTATTTGGCTGTCTTCCAGGTTAAACCGCAACAAGGGTGGTTGGACTAGGTGATCTTTAAAGGTCCCTTCCAACCCAAACCATCCTATGATTCTGTGATTCTAAGACTGCAGTCTCACTTTCTCACATTCTTCAGCTGTGTAGTTTCATTAGGTGGTTGCAACAGATTGGTTCATGTGTTAAATAAACCAGCTGTTTTTATATATAAGAAATTCTGTGACTGGCTTTGAGTGAGTAATATATGTACATATATATTATTCTTCTCCAAGGGCAGGACTTGACATTTCCTGTTGTTGAACTTCATGAGATTCCTGTTGACCCATTTCTCCAGCCTGTCCAAGTCCCTCTAAGTGGCAACACACCCATCTGGTGTATCTACACTGAATTTTGTAGTGCCTGCAAACTTGCTGAGGATGCACTTTGTCCTGTCACCCAGGTCATTAATGAAGATGTTAAACAGTGCTGGACATAGTATTGGTCCCTGGGACACATCACTAGTGACCGATGTCTAGCTAGACTTGATGCTGCTGATCACAACCATCTGAGCCTAGCAGTTCTGACAGTTTTCAATATACTTCAATCTACTGTCCATTTTTCTGTTGTTAAATCACCTATGGATGCCAATAGTATGAAACTTCTTCATGTCGATCTCCTAGCTTGAACCATTTAACACTGATTAGGGACAACAGTGCAGTTGTTAGAAACTGGTCTTGGCTTATTGGGAATATAGATCAGTTAAACCTCATTTACCCAAAGAAAATAGAAACACAATGGAAGCGAGATTTATATTGATCACAAAAATTTTAAATTATTTTTATTTTTTATTGCTTTGCAAAGATATTTTCCTCAAGTCTTAATTTTTTTTTTTTTTTCCCCAGTTATTTAACTAGTAGTTATTTAAGGTCATCTGATGAAGATTTTCTATAGATATGAATTTATAAATAAACAGTGTGTTTTCCAACTTCTCTTTTGGATGATAGAAAAAAACTAAGCCAAGTAAAAGTGCCTAACAGTAATTGCATCTAATTTTAAAATATTTGTGCATCAGGTTGTGTATGTGGCTCCCTGCACATTTTGTT
Source organism: Fulmarus glacialis (assembly GCF_000690835.1). Taxonomy (NCBI): domain Eukaryota; kingdom Metazoa; phylum Chordata; class Aves; order Procellariiformes; family Procellariidae; genus Fulmarus; species Fulmarus glacialis. The sequence continues at coordinate 2,904 of NW_009231200.1, read as the reverse complement.
CTCATTAAAATGCCACAGGGAATCTTTTTTGAATAAAACTAACTAAATAACAAAGCCATACTTGAGATTAATCCTCTTTTTTGAAGAAACGCATAATAGGAATACACATGAAATTTATTCAGTCTGCCCACAATAATAATTGTGATCCTTGTTAAGAATATGAAAACAGAAAGGTATGAAACCTAGTTTACATTTTACATTCCATAAATTAACACAAAGCTTAATGAGCTATGAAACTACCTCAAAGTTTACAACAGTTTAAAAGACAAGTTTGAGTAAGTTGAGTTTCACTGCTGACAGTAAAACAAGCTGAAAATTCATACAGAAGTAGTTCTGCACTTGTCTATTATCGTGAATTAGATTTGTCTCACATTTATTTACCTATTTAACTTTATTAATAATTTAAAATTAATATGATTATAATACCTGAGAGTTCTGACACTAATTAAAAAAGATTTTTTAAATGTAGAGGGTTTTATTCAAAAGTTGTCTATATATGTGAAAGTATATACATACACACACAAGTACACACACACTGTCCTGATACACCTTGACTTCATAGTAACCTCGGTGTTTTCACTGCACAGCTATGCTGCTGATGTCTACTCTGCTGCTTGCCCTGGACTACTGCCAATGTCCCAGTGACTTATTAGGGTAAGCCCTGACCATGGCAGAAAATTAGTGTATGGCTGGAACAGCAGTCTGTGTGATTAGTGAAATATGGAGTGTACTGTAGTATGTTTTAAGAAAAATGAGCACAAATGTACCAAAAACAGTGAGGAACCATCATTTAATCTCCTGCTCTTCTAAAAGTGTAGTGCACACCTCAGGACACTTGTGGTCTGAGTAAATTGGCTTCCAATAATTCAGTATCAAACTTAGACATAGCAAGCAAATAAAGTACAAATATTACCTCCAATGTTAAAATCCACAATACACCTTGAAGGAGTCTTAACTTAGCATTAAGGTAACAAAGAGAGTTTGGGAAGGGAGGTTTCCTTGCCCTAGGATGAGATAGTGGTTACATCACCATTACTCTTGTTTTTTCTTGTGGAAGAGAACATATATCTAGGTTGTGTTGAACTCTTACTGGTTATATTTTCCTAGCAAGCTAGGCACCTAGTTCTTGAACCAGTATTACTGTAGTTTGAAGCTTAAGATCCTTTAGATTACAACCGCTCTCAACCTTACTCCTGTTAAAGAGCAGTGATGCTTTACAATTCACGGCTCTTTACAGACACCCAAAAAGTTCAAAACCAGGTTCAATGTTCATGCAGAACATTTTTAAAAGAAGTGATAAATCAAGTTAGGTACTTTACTTCAAACTCCAAGTGAATCTTTTTCATTAATAAGAAATATTTAGGAACATCTTTAAGAAAGGAGAAAAACCAAGAAAAATAGTACGCTATGATTTTACCTCCTTTATATACACAAGAATCCCAATTGCAGGGTGATATTTAAATACCTTTTTTGGACTTTAGGATTCTTACATTTAGGTAAAGTTGATTCTCAAGACCCCACTTTGTAAGCCAGTTAGTGAAGATACAGCATGATTATACAGATAACATGGCAAGACTGAGGATGCCCTGACATTCACAGAAAATCCATTCAGTGTGGTTTTTTGGTGGTTGAGGGGGAGAGGAGAGCAGAGGGTTCCTAGCAAGTTATTTGTGAAAGTTAAACTGATGTGTAGTTAACAGGTTATCCAAAAAATACTGTAGATGATGTGAAGGTTCTGCAGACCAAGGTCAGAGAAGGAGGACGAGGCAGTGCTGCAGGTGCTGGAGCAGAGATTCCTCTGCAACCCCTGCAGAAGACCACAGAGCAGGTATTCCCTGCCGCCCACGGAGAGACCATGCCGGAGCAGATATCCACACTACAGACAATCAAGGATCCCACACCTGAGCAGGTGGATATACCCTGAAGGAACTGCAGCCTGTGGAAAGCCCATGCTGGAGCAAGTTTATCCTGAAGGACCGTAGCATGTGGAGAGGACCCATGCTGGAGCAGGGCAAAAGTGTGAGGAGGAAAAAGCAGTAGAGAGGAGATGTTATGGACTGACCACAACCCCCATTCCCCATCCCCCCTCAGGTGGGGGAGGAAGAGGAATCAGGAATGAAAGTATGAAGTTCAACCTGGGAAAAGAAGGGATGGGGTGGGGGACAAGATGCTTTGGGGGGAGAATGGGGTGGTCTTTGTTTCTTACCATCCTACTCTATTTTAATTGGCAATAAATTAAATTAATTTTCCCGGAGTTGAGTCTGTTTTGCCTGTGATGGTAATTGGTAAGTGATCTCCCCATCTATCTTGACCCATAAATGTTTTCATTGTCTTTTCTTACCTTTGTCCTGTTGAGGAGGTGGAGTGAGAGAGCAGCTGGGTAGGTGTCTGGCAGCTGGCTGAGGTTAATCCATCACAGACTTTATTACAAAAAGATACTCACTCTGTCAAATATATTCCCAGACAAACTATTGCTTAAGAAGTAGGAAATTCTAACTGAAATTATGTCTTTATTTATTTACTTATCTATGTATCTATTTGCATTGTTGTTTACCATTCTGGATGTTATACAAAAAACAAATCCTATGGTCTGTCCTGGTTTCGGCTGGGGTAGAGTTAAATTTCTTCCTAGCGTTGTGATTTGGATTTGGTATGAGAAGAATGTTGATAACACACTGATGTTTTTAATTGTTGCTAAGTACCCTGCTAGTCAAGGACTTTTCAGCTTCCCATGCTTTGCCAGGTGCACAAGAAGCTGGGAGAGAGCATAGCCAGGACAGCTGACCCAAATTGGCCAACAGGGTATTCCATACCATATAACGTCATGCTCAGTATATAAATAAGAGGCGTGGTCCAAGAAGTAGCGATCGCTGTTTGGGCATCAGTCGGCGGGTGGTGATCAAT